>NC_056739.1:311403538-311411038 GCF_019279795.1 Protopterus annectens
TCCGTTCCTTTTTACTCCATGCCAAACAGCTGACATGGTAGGACCACCTGTTATGGTCACATAACCAGGGTCTTGAAGTGGCACATTGTAGCTAGCGTGATGAAACTATTGCATATCTGCATGAGGGTTAAGGACTGCAAGTGTTACTTTTTATCTCTGTCCAGTTTGGAAAAAAGAAAATAAAATCTTGCTGCCATAGTTAAGGAGAAGGGGTTGTGCTCTGAGAAAAGTAGAAGCAGCTTAAGCATACTGCTTCTACAACTGCAGCGATATCTGTGTAAGCAAAAAAAATAATATATATATATATATATATATATATATATATATATATATATATATATATATATATATATATATATATATATATATCTATAGGTCTACTGCTTTTCATTGAATACCACGTATTCGAAAAAGAGCAGTAGACCGCTCAGTTATGCGAAAGTGCACTTTCGCGAACTCTGCTTCTACGAATGGATTGCACCACAGTGGAGGACAGCAGGAACACGTGCTATGTCCTCTACTGTGGTGTGGTAGTTACGGACCTTAGGGTTAGGGCACGGGTCATGGTAAGGGGATGATAGCCCTACTAGCTATCCCCTTACCGTGACCCATGCCCTAACCCTAAGGTCCGTGACTACCACACCACAGTGGAGGACAGGCTATCCTTCACTGTGGTGTGGTAGTTATGGACCTTAGGGTTAGGGTGCGGGTCATGGTAAGGGGATAGCCCTACCAGCTATCCCCTTACCACGACCCACGCCCTAACCCTAAGGTCCGTAACTACTGCACTAAACATTAGTAGTAGCCCGTTCGCTAAAGCGGGTTTCGCGAAAGTGCACTTTCGCGTAACCCAGGGTCTGTGTGAGTTCGAAGAAGTGTATTTTCGAACTTGTACAGTAGACCGATACATATATGTATGTATATATGTGTGTATGCCATGGAATTAGGACTCCATGATGGAGCCTAGATTAAAGCACTGGTATAACGCATAGGTAAGTGGAGGCTTTTCAAGGCAGAAATAAGTTTCATCTTTAGACGTTCAAGATCCTTATGTTGGTATGTAGCACAAGTGGAAAAGCTTGGTAGTAAAGTAGAGAAGTTGCTGTAAAAGTTGAAGTTTCTGTGAACTTGCACATAAGAATTGACACTACACTCTGTGGAAAACAAGGTTCACTTAAAGATTATTTCCGTGGTAGGTGTGAGGAAAATTATTAGGAGGTATGATCTGTTAACGTTTGTAAAATAATGCTTACCGGATTTCCCGGGTTTGCGTTCTACTTTTAGTTTCTGTCCTTTAAGTAAATTAATAATACGAGTCCTGCAGCAACACCACACAGTCAGACATCCACAGAGTCTACATGGCAAGTAGGGCACAAAAGTAGGTTAATGGCATTTCTTCTGCGTCACCTGTGCCTGCAAACACTTGCACAAGAAGTACCCCCTGTGAACAATTTAGAATTGCTGCTGTGCCCCCCTATCACAAGATTTTGGAATGTGGGAGGAAACCAGAGGACCTGGCAAAACCTCATGTGAGCACGAGGAGGAAATGCGGATTCTGCACAAACAGCGCACAGGCTGATAACGTCTCCCTCTGAAATGACAGTGTTACTGTGCATCTGCGCTACCTAGATGCATGGAATTAGGTGGTGAGAAATGTGAACATGGTTTCTGTTCAAAAAAACTTCTAGTGGTGATCTGGTATTTTTTCCAGAAATAATTTCATTACCATACAACAGAGGAGGACTATATGGTGGTAAGAAAATGATAATAAGAGCCCATCTTTAGTAGCTGGTAGTCACGCCTCGCACACTCCTTGGAGTCTTCCTGTCATGGGTTGCTGCCCTTTGACCCTTTAGTTCTCCCATGGAAAATGGGCCAGGCTACAAAGCATCTATGTTCAGCATTTGACATTTCATGAATGATGCCAGTTTGGTTAGCCATAGAGCATTTTCATATGTAAATCCTTAAGGCATTTGAGGAATAGGCTTTCTGAATGCTCTGCTTTTCTAATAAAGGTATGGGTGCTGTAACAGTTAGGATACCTAACACTATAGAGCTGTTTTCTCAGTTTCTGAAAGTGAGACATTGATTGCAATCATAAACCCATGTGTAATCTGAGTGACGTTACGTAGGACAGAGGGGTAACAAATTATTACTAGTGTATACCATGGCTTTAATGAAATGCTGATAATATAAGGTGCCTTCAGTATGAAGACAATGTGATACGAGATGGTAATCTTACCATTTTTAATTATGATAATCTTTTGTCTTTTGTGACCGGCACTGTTTTGTTCATCCAACAGTTAGGTGACTGGGAATGTGTGCTTCTTGCATAGGAAGCTGTCTCAAGTAAATGCATGCTTTGTATTGTATTAAGGTTTATATAGTGTTGCATAGATGTGTTCTTTCAGACTTCTCAAGAAAGCACAGATTGCGTGAAATGGGTCCTTTTTAATATTGGCAGTCATTAGAACTGAGGAGTAAAAAAAGTCTGGATTCATGCTGGCGTTTGTACGCCTTTTTATTTTCTCTTTAGGCCAGTCTCCTGCTGGCTGTTGATCCCTACTGCCCCGCCTCCTGGTATATTGACATCTCCTTCCCGCCTCCTGGTATATTGACATCTCCTTCCCTGGGGCAAGAGCCATTTGGCTCATATGTTCCCCTAGGTTGAGTGAGACAAGAGTGGAATCTGTCATCCAGATGTTAGGAGGTGGATGTTTAGAATCTTCTGCATGTACCCTTAGCATCTCTGGGGTTGTTGTGTGATGCACATATATTCCTCTACACATGCATAATCAGTCACCCTCACAGTTCAGTCACCATAGGAAGGCTGCACTGCATTTCAACACAAGATCAAAATGTGGATCCAGATTTGGGAGAGGCTCGGAAGGTGCCTCTGGGGTGTGTTTCCCTGGTACATGTGAGGGCTTTAAGACTGGAAGTTGGGGGTTGTGGCATTGTAAATACAAAGGGCAGCTGGTGGTTGTGTCCCTGCTTTTCATTAACTTCACAGGGGGTTTGAAGGAAAATGAACGATAAATCCCTTATGAAGAGGAGCATCCGGCTAAGGGAATGGCTTATAATCTGCATCAGTTTTCTGCATTACATACTTTGCAATGTTTTGCTATAAATGCCAGACTATTAATGCATGGTTTACTTTGTTTATTTAGGCAAGCTCTGTAGAACTGGAAGACTTTTTGCAATACTGGCTGAAAGTGAATCCAGTTTGACACTTATTTCTTTTCAACACCATAAGGCTATGTAAGATCTTTGTTTTTACAAGTTCCTTGTGGGAAGCTGTTGTGCATGTATATTTCAGACATTCTGTTAGGTTTAATGTCTGTCAAGAATTTTTAAAAAATTCACTTTACTCACATTGTGTTATTTCTAAAACATTTTATCTGTTCATTGTCTTGAAGATACTCATAAGTTTTAATGTAATAACGTGCCCCAGTTTTTCAAGTTCAAAACATGGACTTGAAATGCCATGCAGATACAATGAAAGCATATATGTGTTGAAATACTTGATTTCTATTACTTGAGCAGTGACCTCTATTTCTTTAAGAAAGAGCACTAAAGTATCATTCCAAGTCTGTAACTTGGGCACAGGGCATTTCATTATATTCTGGGTAGGCCTCTTCATTTTTTCTTATAATATTGTAGCCTTGTATAGTTGGGGCCAGTTGTCAGAAAGTACAGTTGTGTACTCTTACCATAAATGTAGATGTTCGAGTGTGTTCACTGTTGCAGTCATCACTGTTGTGTTCTTCCTGCTGGCAGGCAGCCCTCGATCTGCCAGAGTCCCAAAGTCTGGGTCCGACATCGGCTGAGGTCGTTCCTTCCCTGACATCAGAGCGCCAGGGGTATAAAGACCTCAGCCGACACCATTTTCCTCAGTTTTTCTTGCCCCAGATGTCAGGTGCCCCAAAAACAAAAGGTCAATAGCTTAGTCAGAAGAATAAGCATGCATCAAACTAGAACATAACCAAAAATCACCAGCAAATATACCTCGGAGGAAGAGTAGTGCCAAGGAAACACAGACAGTACTCATAAAAACAGCAAAAGAGGGGATAGGAGGGAGGGTAACCCACACTGCAACAGTGAACACACTCGAACATCTATATTTATGGTAAGAGTACACAACTGTACTATGTTCATCGTGTTTCACTGTTGCAGTCATCACTGTTTGGTAGAATCCCAAAGCTAAGAAAGGGTGGCTGGAGATGGTACAGAAGGGGCGGTAACAAGGCCCTGCAGGACTGCAGAGGCAAAGCCTGCCCTAGATTTATAGTAGAGAGGGAGGTTGTAGTGCTTAGAAAAGGTATGCACAGAACTCCAAGTAGCAGCTTCTAAGATTTCCTTGGTAGGAACTCCACTGAGGAAGGCTGCTGAAGTAGAATAGATAGAATGTGTCCTAATGTTAGTAGGAACTGGTTTGCCATGAAGAGAGTAACAGAACCTGATGCAGTGGGCAATCCACGTAGAAATAGTTTGTTTAGTGATTGCTTTTCCCTGTGATGTAGCAGCATAGGCTACAAACAATTGGTCAGTTTTCCTAAAAATTTTGGTCCTGTCCAGGTAAAAGCGAAGCTGCCTGTGTATGTCCAAAGAATGTAAACGTTTCTCTCCTTCATTTTGAGGATTAGGATAGAAAGTAGGTAAATGAATAGTCTGATTCAAGGCTACTTTAGAAGCCACCTTAGGCATAAAAATGGGGTTAGTCCTCAGGGGAAACCCTGTCCTGATGAAAAATAATGAAGGGTTCCACAGCCATGAGTGCTTGCAATTCAGAAACTCTTCTGGCAGAGGTTATTGCTAAAAGAGCAGTTTTCCATGATACAAACTTTAAATCTGTGGTAGCCGCAGGTTCAAAAGGAGGCAGAGTTAGCTTTTCCAAAACATAGTTGAGATCCCAAGCGAGAACTGGAGTTCTTCTAAGGGGCCTTAAATTCTTTGCCCCCCCTGAGAATATTGTTTAAGTAACAGATGAGATAAAATTGGAGGATCCGCATTGTAGTGTGCAGAAATAGCCGAGGCATGTATTTTGATAGATGAAAAAGATAGGCCCTTATGCAACATCTCTGTTGGGTATTGTAAAATCAGAGGAATGTTTGGAACTGTAGTATCAACACCCTGGGCCTGATTCCAGATGCAAAATCTTTTCCATTTTCCTGCATAAGATTTCCTGGTGCTAGGCCTTCTAGCTTCAAGAATTACATCCATTACCTGTTTGGCAAGGGTAGAATTGCTTATAGCCCCTGGATCCGCCAGGCTGCTAGATTGAGTTTTGACATGGCTGTGCAGGATCCGGCCGTCTTGAGACAGTAGATGTGGAATTTGTGGTAGAATCCAGGGCGGACCCTGAACCAAGATCATCGAGTACCAGAATTGTCGAGGCCAGTTGGGAGCCAGTAGAATCATTTTAGGTTTGTCCTGTTTGATCTTCAGAAGTACCCTTGGCAGAAGAGGCAATGGAGGAAAAGCATACACTGAGGTTTTTCCAACTGAATGAGAGGGCATCCACTTTCCATGCCCGTTCGTGGTAGGTCCTCGTGCAGAAAGTTTGCAGCTGGTAGTTTTGGGGGGATGCAAAAAGATCTATGTCCGGACACACCCATGCCTCTGTTATCATCCTGAAAAGCTGAACATCCAACATCCATTCGTGTGGATCTGAGAGGTGTGTGCTTAGACAGTCTGCCAGAGAGTTGTCTTTTCCTGGCAGAAATTGAGCTTGTAAATCTACCTTGTAGGCCAGTGCTGTGTTCCACAGAGTCATGGCCAGTCTGCACAGGGGGTAAGAGTGGGAGCCTCCCTATTTGTTTATGTACCACATCACTGTATTGTTGTCTGTCTTTATCAGTAATTGCCCCTGTAGAATAAGATCCTTTGAAAGCTGTCCGAGCATTCTGTACAGCTATAATTTCCTTCAAATTTAGGTGCAGGTGCATTTGGTCCTCTGCCCAGGCACCCTGAAGACATTTCCCTTGCATGTGGGCTCCCCATGCATAGTCCGAAGCATCCATCGTTATCACTTGATTGGCTGGAGTGGGACAGAAAGGCTTTCCCTTGTTCTGGAGATGGGCCTCGGCCCACCAAAGAAATTCCCACTGGAGGCGAGGCAAAATTGTGATCAGTTTCCAAACTGTGGCAATGCTGAGACCATACACTCTTGAGGTACCACTGTATTTTCCCCATATGCAGTCTTGCATATGGTATTAGCAGAATGCAGGATGCCATGTAACCCAAGGCCTGCAGAATTTTTCTTGCAGTTAGCTGACTCTTTGAAGCCAGGTTTTTGAAAGAGGAAGCCAGTTGCACTTTTTTGTCTGGTGTCAAGTAAGCCATCTGGGTTGTAGTGCTCAAAAGAGCGCCCAAGAAAATAATCTGAGTGGGTACCAGGTTTGATTTCTTTAGATTCACTGTAAACCCTAGACACCTGAGTAGATGCTGCACAAAAATCAGATGCTGAAGTAGTCTCCTTGTTGTCTGCTTGAATGAGACAATCGTCCAGATAAGGGTATATTTGAATTCCCTTCTGTCTGCAGAATGCCATTACTGGTGCCAGGCATTTGGTAAAGACCCTGGGCGCAGTAGATAAGCCAAAGGGAAGCCCAGAGAACTGGTAATGCTTCAAGCCCACTTTGAATCTGAGATACCTTCTGCATTCCTGCCTTATAGGAATATGCAGGTAAGCTTCTTTCAAGTCCAAAGTCACCATCCAAGCATTCTTGCTCAGCATAGGTAGGAGCTGCTGCAGAGTGAGCATTTTGAATTTTGGTATATCCAGAAAGTTGTTTAGGTCCAGGATTGGTCTCCATGAGTTTTCCTTCTTGGGAACCAAGAAAAGTCTTTAATAAAAACCTTGCCCTATTTCTGCGTTTGGTACCAATACTATGGCCCTCATAGCCATGAGGGACTGAACTTGCTTCTGAGCCTCTGCCCATTGCTGCTTTGGCAGGTCTGGCCATCCGTTCGGTTTTGGCAAAGTATGGAAATGAAACTTGTAACCTCTTAAAACTATGTCCAGTACCCATTTGTCTTGGGTTATACGGCTCCAATTGTGATAAAAAAGATAAATTTTTCCTCCCAAAGGCGCTTCCAGGAGAGGAGCCCCTGGAGCTAATAAGGGAGAGTCATAAAGACTGTTTCCTGTAAGGTTGTGACCTATCTTCTCCACCCTTGGGAGAAGGAGCACTCCACTGCCTGGGTCTGAAAGTGGTCTGGGCCTGTCCTCTTCCTCTGGCATGCCTGTATCTGCCTCTCTGGGATCTGTCCGAGGTCGGAAAGAACCAAGGCTTAGCTGGCCAGTTCCTGCTAAATCTAGGTGGTTGCACCTGTAGAAAATCTTTAATCGTCTGCATAGACTTGGCCTTATCTTCCATTTTCTTTAATACCTCCTCTGCTTTGGCCCCAAACAAAACATTGTGCTGCAGAGGGGCATCAAACAGTTTGGCCTTAACCTGATCTGGCAAACTTTGCTCCCTTAACCAAGCATGCCTT
>NC_056739.1:311418538-311441038 GCF_019279795.1 Protopterus annectens
AATCCATTTCCACTGTGCCCTTCTCCCTTTGTTTGCTCCCTCATGTTAAGGTGGCTGCATGTGTACAGTATTTCTACCACAAACGTCATAGTCCTCTATTGTACCTGGCTTGTTTTTCTTTGACTGTAGTGCATAGATATGGTAGTATATCAGGATATAGTCCTTGCACAAAGATTAAGGAAAGGCTAGGAAAACCCTGCACTTTAACTCCCTGTTGCCAGTCTGTTAACAGAACCTTGACACTAGCATTATGTGAAGATGCCCTCCCCAAATTCCAGTGTGTTAGCTTTCTACATGGATATGGTGGTAGATTTGAAGATGCTAGCTTTAATCTTCATTAAATGTTAGGCCTGCTCAAATACATTAATTCAGCAGGCAGTATTTCCATATACAGCCCATGGTGGGCAGTATGCTTCGTTTTTGAGCATAATCTAGGGGAACAGAATGGCCTCTGTAGTATTGATACACTGCCTGAGGCAAACTTGTGCACTCTATAAAATCTCCTCTGTTTGTAGATGGCTTTTATGTAGCTGTTCTGGCCCTAATACTGCATCCCTTCACACGTGTCTTGCTTTTTTCCCCTTTGTTGATGTGTAGCTTTACTAGTCATTGGCAGCTTATATCAGGACCCTCAGTACCATCTTCAAGTAGTAGTATTTCCTTCGGTCAGTCTTTTAATCTCCCCCTCTTCTGCTTCCAGATTCTGTCTTCCATCAGCCCTACTGTTTTAATGCTGCTGTTTCACTTGATTGTGTAATGTCCACATCATAACTTTCTTTAGCCTTCTCTTATGTGTTTTTCACATAACAAGCCTTTGGAGGCTCTTTTATTTTTTTTTTTCTCCATCTTCCAGCCTTTCCACATACCCTACCCTTTTTGTAATTGGATGCAACCTACTAATTTTCTCTGTTAACACCAGTGGACATCGACACAATGTTATGTACAGCCTTGCTAGCACATTGTGAGGAGGGTCTGTGTAAGTGCCTCTTTGGCACACTCCTGTGTACTTGTGACTGCTGCTGCCACCTGTCCATTTCCCATTATGTAATATATTCAATGTGTAGAGGTCATCCTAACCCCCATATCCTGTTTTCTTCTTTGATTCCCATAGGCCACTCCTGGCATACAAGTTTTTTCTGTTTGCAAAATACCCAGCTGTTTGTCTGTTATTTTTGGTCTGTTCCTCATAAAATGGATGGTTTTCTGGCAAATCACTGAGGATTGAAGTTACTAAATGGCATACATCTGAGTTTCAGGCTTCATATTCTTCAGAAAGTGCATTGTAATGCAAATCTTATTATTCAATAACTTTCCACGTGTATGTGATAATTTTTTAAAGTTTGTCTGAGGTTTTTTACATTTGATCCCCCATTATTTTTAGCTATGTCCAGATTTCAGTGGTTTAGAGGCTGAGAGGTATGCTAGCTACTTTTTCCACCAAGCAAATATTGTATTAGATCTTGCAGAAGCCTGGTTGTTTTCCCCTTGTACCCTTAACAAGGACTTTGAACCCCCATTGTCTTGGAGCACTGCTCAGACTATACCCTATCAGTATTTACAATCTTAAAACATATGTTTGAAGGCACGGTTGACAGAATTAAAGTGTCATTGAATATGTCTCATTGCTTGACAGAAATATTTGACAGGTTAATTTCTGTGTAGCCTATCCAACTAAATTGTTCATTTTTTGGCTTGTGGATGCAAAATGTGACCTTTAGACAGAGACTGAAATCTGACAAACATGAGCAAAAGTATTACTTCCAGATAAGGCACTGTGTAATTATAAATGCACTTTTTGTCTTCCAAAGAAAAAACTGGAAATACTGCTCTCTTCCCTCATCACAGTGTGGTCTCTTGTGGCTGTCACAGCTGCAGTTAATTGACCACATTTGATGACCTCGCTGTTGGGCTCCTGCACTAATGCTGAGGCTTTCATATTGAAGAAATGTGGTAACAGCCATGTTGTGATGTGTCTGACAAGTGTCTGGATGTCCAACTTCTATCCAAGTATTTCTGGCATTATGCCTGCACTGTGTTAAAAATCTCTGGTAGTTCATCTATTAGGGTATTTAAGTTCCTTGTTTTTATTCACAGTAATGTACAAGTTGTGAACTAACATATGTACATGAACAACTTGAGGATGCCCTGTATGTGACTAAGCAGTAGTGCTACATGGAACAAAACCATACCCTAAATTTTCTGAGTTGACAGATAATGTTCTGATTACCTCAAGCAGATCTTCTTTTGTGTAGCTAAACTTGAAAATATAAACCAAGTTCAGCTTAAAGATGCTTTACTTGAAAGTTCAGTACTTAATCATCTGAGTTTAGACTGTAACAGTCTTTATTCTTTTATGCTTTTTCTGTTTCTCATTTTGTTAAAACATTTGTAATTTTGTGGCTGTAACTGACAACGTACTAAGCACACCCTTTATAGTTCCTTGGTAGTATTCGTTCCCACACGCCTCTTTATTGTGTATCTTGCCAAAATACATTGACCTGTGACTTGTAGTATCCAGGATGGGTTAAAATGCTGAAAGGCTTCTTTTTCCTAGCATGTGCTCGGCATACAGTATTTCCTGTTTTTGAAATGCGTTGTGTCCCTTTAGGACTACAAGCGATGGCCGCTGTTTCCTTCTGACTGACTTCCCAAGGGCGTGGAACTCCGCACATATCAAAGAAAGTATAATTGCTTCCAATCTTAGGAAAATTGGCTCTTTGTGAAGGGTAG
Source organism: Protopterus annectens (assembly GCF_019279795.1). Classification (NCBI taxonomy): domain Eukaryota; kingdom Metazoa; phylum Chordata; order Ceratodontiformes; family Protopteridae; genus Protopterus; species Protopterus annectens. Next base: position 311,421,269 of record NC_056739.1, read on the forward strand.
ATACTTTGCCTAAGTCTTGCATGCTGCTGAAGAAGCAGGCTCTGGGCCTTCAACATTTGTAGGTGTATTTTTCTTTTAGAAATCGAAACCAGGTGAAAGTGCTGTGTGCTTGCAGTATACATTTCAGTGCACAGAGCATCATTGTGAAGTCATTTGGCATTGTTCTTGTAACTCTTTTTTTCAGAGTTCACCGTAGCAGTTGCTTTGAAGTGCTTGCCTTTTATGCTGTTAACAGAATAGTGTCTCAGCACTGCTGTAGAGCTGAGGATGTACAAATGCATACAGTTTGCCTAAGTGATGTGCACATCTTGTGACACTGTTGCACGCATATCAGAAGTAATGTTGGTAATTGTCTATTAGATGTCCATATATACTGTACTATATGGCTCTGATGCCTTTCAGAAATTAAAACATGGGTGGCATATAAAAATGATGTGACTGTCATCTTAGTTTGTACTGGATAAACATTTGTTAGCAGACAGCCAGCCGTTTGTAACCTCCTACCGCTGTCACAGGCCTTTGCTCTTATGTGAATCTGTGTTCTTGGATTCTGCAATTTTTTTCTCATTCCCTCCTAAAAGTGTAATGAAAACATACTTCTTGATTTTTAACTCGGATGTGTTTTACCATCGTCTTTATATCCTAGACCACCAGTGCTGCTCGCACTCTTCTGATTCTGACGCACATTTCTTTTTTTGGGCTTCATTTACCACAGAGAGCTTAAACATCCTTCTCCAACTCACCTTTTGTCATAAATGACAAAGTTGCATAGTATTGTCACTGTGTCTCTTAAGGTTTTGTATTCTAATAATTTTTAACCATAAACATTTAAATGTCTTAAGAGCATTTAAAGAAATCTAATTATTCAGAGGGTGTAAGGTATAATGATGAATATACACGCAGTAAAGTACAATTTCCCTTGAGAGCACACCGAGATCACAGTTAGTCTGGGGCTGGTCTCTGTCTCTTTCTGCAGATCCCCAATAAGATTCCCCACTGTAAGACTCCCCACTGGCACACCTATAGAGTTCAGATCTCAGCCGAGCAGTCAAGCCAAAACCTCCAGCACCCCCTAACCAGTGCTTCGTATTCCTGCCCAAGTAGCTGACACACAAACACAGTTTGAGATTTGATCTATATACACACAGGCAGTCCTGGGGAAGGCTGCCACAGATTCACTTGCTGTGCCCCCTTCTGCCCAGACTAAAAGGTAGTTAGCACTGCCACCAGCCAGCTCTTTTCTGCTACTGTAAGGCCCTTCCCAAAAGGTGACCAATTCTACTGTGCAATGTTGCTATTATAATAATGGTAAGTGTGTCCAAGACTTGAAGGCTATTTAGGAGTGGCCGGTACAGTGTTACCAAATACATATGCAAGTACTTTAAGAGCTTAAATATCTCTAACAAACCAGTCTTGATTAGAAGGTTTAAATATATTTAATAATAGCAGAACAAGACAATACTCAGTTCAATACAGTGACGAGTTCAGAATCACAGGAAATACTTTAAAACAACATTGCAGGACAGTTTCACATAAATATAGAAAACAGCTAGACTAATCTTACTATATTTCTATCTATCGCTAAGAGAGAGACCTCAAGCAGTAGACCCGTATTGAGTGGAGTACCCCAGGGTTTGGTCTTGGGGCCTCTGTTATTTGGGATATACTTTTCTGAAGTGCAGGCAAAAACCAATGGGCTATGGCTGACCAAGTTTGCAGACGACTGCAAGCTCGGCTCTATCATCCATTCCCCTAGTGAAGTGGACATCCTCCAAGAGGGTTTCACCCAAACAAATGACTGGTGTCGGAAACATGGCCTCAAGTTTAATACAAAAAAAGCATAATCATCCCCTTTGGGGAAAGTGATGTCCCCACAAATTTAACACATTTAATAATGTCCTAAGCACGCAGTCAGTCGTGAGGGGTTTGGGCACCCAGATTGATAGCAACTGACTTTTGACCACCATGTTGTATGGAAAGCTTTTTACATGGCCCACCTCATAAGTAAGGGTATCTCATCCAGCGACAAGGAGGTCATAACATCCCTGTATTCTTCCCTTAGCACCCATTATTGAGTGAAACTCCCCATTCAGCATGTATTTCGCAAAGCACATGCAGCAACTAGAGAGACCACAGAGACTCCTCACCAGGAGAATCCCAGGGCATCAAAAATCTTCCATACATAGGCTAAACGCCCTGTCCCTCTACTCTGTAGTCAGTCTACAGACTCCTCAGAGGTGACCTCTGCCTGGATACAGGCGATCTCTGACCCCGCCTTGATGGGACTGCTGCATATCCACAAGTCAAGCTCCACCCGAGTAACCAGCACATGCTGCCTCAACCTGGTCTGTGCCATCAATAGGACTTGTTGGTGGGACAGATCTGTCCCCCAGAGGTTCCCACATCTGTGGAATAAACTCCCTCTCCACGTCAGAGTACCTCTTTACCCCTTTTTAAGAGCAACCTGGATAACTGGATGGGAAATAGAAAATACATCCCTGGGATTCCACCTGTGTCCCTGCTGGACAGGGGCATCAGGTGCTGATTTGTCTATACATGGCCTAAACTCTTGGCTAGGGTTGTAAGGGCCTCTCGGCCAATAGCCTAGTAACGTCCTATGATCCTATTGCTAATGACTTGGAATGTGACTAATCACTGTAGCTCACTGTACTTAGACAGCTGAGCAAATTCCTAGCTACCAACGAGATAAGCAAAATGAGTACAGCTTCGCATTGTCATTTAAAAAAAAAAAAAACGCAATAACCATTTGATGGTTATATAAATCAACTTACAACTCCTGTACAGAAGATAGAGCAGTCATATAATTGGGGGATGAAAGCCATGTCTCCCATATCAAATAATTGGGGGGAGGAGAGCCATGACTCCCATTTCTTCTTTTGCAGTCATCTTTTGTTGGTATCATACTTGTGATTGGTCAGGATTGGGAAGAAGTTTCTGAGGTACCCTTGACCAAATTCTGCATCCTGGCCATAATTCTGTACATTGCTCTTTCCGTATCTTTGTGATTCACTTACCACCATACTCATTGGCATACTCCATAATTTGCTTCCACAGATCCATTAGTAAGCTATTTTCAAGTCATCCATACCCTTCTTACAGGCAGTATCAGATGGAACAATTCTACACCACTAAAGTAACTCAAACCTAGATCTCCTGCTCTTGATAGTTTCCCACCTGAATTTTTAAAAGTCTTCAATATTGGTTTCCTGTTCATTAACCATCTCCATTAACCATTCCAGAAAAGTAGGTAGTGTTATGCTGTGTAGTTTATTGTGGTGATTTAATTTGTTTATGGCATAATGGCTAAGTTGCTTACCTTACTGACACAAGGTGCAGGGTTTGATTCTCACATGAGATAATTGGCTAGGCTTAAAATGGCCCACAAAGGCAGTTAGTCTAGTACTAATCTGTGAACTGTAAACTATGAATAAATAGTTTCCAACCTGTAACACGATTGTCTCCATTGTCCGAAGTCCTTGAAAAGTATGCTTATTGACTAATTTTACAATACCTCATTGACTTGGGTTCATAGGTATGTACTGGGGTAATGGCCCTAGAGCCTGTACAAGCCTAACCTATAGGATTACCCTGGCATCGTGCCACCCGACCTTCGTTCCCAGTGCCTCTGTCAAGTAGAGCCACTGGAGTGATCCCAGGGGTGAATTTTCTATTCCCCATCCACTCATCAAGATTTCTCTTGAAGAGGGCCAGTGAGGTGCTCTGCTTGACATGTATGGGAAGTCTATCCCACAGCATGGGCAGTCTCTGGGTTATGAACCTATCCCTCCAGCATGTTCTGTTGATTGTGGTTATGAGGTTGAGGTCTATGGAGTGTGTGGTGTGGAGGGATTGGGATTTCTTTAGATGTAGCATTTCTAACAGAGCTGGGTCAGGCATTGCTTTGTAAGTCAAGCAGAGATCGCCTCTAAGTAGGCGATTTGAGACAGAATAGTTGGGAGTTTTGAGTCTGTCCATATAGGACAAGTGTTTAAGGACTAGGATCCTCTTTATGAGATGCTCTTGCAGCCTCTCCAGTTGTTGCAGGTGTATAGTGAGGTACATGCCAAATGGGGTATTGTATTCTGGGATTGGCCTAATGAGGGAAGAGTAAAGGGAGACCATGACCACTTTCTTTCTGGATGCAAAACCCTTAGTAATGAGATGTCTATTATCCTAGCCAATATAAAATGCACCTATCCTCTGTCAAACAGTGCAGTATTTACACCATGATTTCAAAGTAGAAATTGGTTGCATGTGGGCATTGATAAGTCCTGCATGTTCTTCACAGCGTGAAGTGTGCTGGTTTTCCAGTGCTTTCGTTTTTTTTTTTTTCCCAAACTACCTTGCTGAGCAAGTGCAAACAGTGAAGTGCACCTTCTTTCAATACTTTAGGACACTTGATGTTACTGCAAAGCCCTGTGCTCAACCTGCTCTACAGTTAACCATCTTGGGAGTGATACTGCCAAACCGTGAAACAGTCAGGCTTACTACACATACTGTTTCCATATGTGTTGCAGATAATTGTCATTAACTCCTTTTAATACTTCATAGAAGTGACTTACAAGCCAAGGGCTTCTTCTGAATATTAATTTAAAGAATGCTTATTCCTGCCTTAAAATCCTCCTAGTTGCTCCTCTTCCTGTGTGCCAAATCTTGTAATACAGTGTAACACCAGGTAATTTTTTTAATAAAGCTTCTTGGCTGTTTTTATTGCTGTACAACTCAACTTAATATTTCTATAACCACTGTAGTTACCCTGGCAAATCAAAAATGTTAGGATGCCTTTATAATGCTGCTCCATTTCTGTCAAGTTATTTTAAATTGATGTGCATTTGGTTGAGAATGTTGACACACCCAATAACGATTTCAGATTATGTGCCAGTAATTGCCAAGATAAAAATGCAGGGTAATGAAGTAAAGATGGGATACTGGTGCTTCCCCACAAACATTGTAAAAAGAGAAGAATTTAAAGAATGTGTGGGTGAAGTTATCTGGGAGTTATTAGGAAAAATTGGAAAATACTCCAGAAGGTATAACTAGTGAGTGGGATAAAAGGAAAGTGGAGTTAAAAATAGAGTAGAAATAAAAGAAATGTGGTTAAAAAGTAACAATTATTTTAACCTTTGTTAGCCCATCAAAATATTCCAGAATAAGGAGAATCTCGCAGAACAAGAAGAGGTGGAATTGGAGAGTCGTCTTTATTTTATTTTTTTTTTCTTTCCTTTCCTCTGCATCTTGCTCTGTCACACCAACCACCTGCATGTCCTCTCTCACCACATCCATAAACCTTATCTTAAGCCTTCCTCTTTTCCTCTTACTGGCAGCTCCATCTTTAGCATTTTTTTTCCCAATATACCCAGCATCCCTCCTCAGCATATGTCCAAACCAACGCAAATCTCACTTCTTTGGCTTTGTCTCCAAACCGTCCAACCTGAGCTGACCCTCTGATACACAGATTCCTAATCCTGTCCATCGTCGTCACACCCAGGGCAAATCTTAACATCTTTAACTCTTCCACGTCCAGCTCTGACTCCTACCTTTTTGTCAGTGTCACCGTCTCCAACCCATATAACATAACTGGTCTCACAACCCTCTTGTAGACCTTCCCTTTCACTGTTACTGTACCCATATGTCACAAATTGCTCCTGACACTCTTCTCCACCCTGCCTGTACTCTCTTCCACACTCGTCACTGCTCTGAGCTGTTGATCCCAAGTATTTAAACTAGTCTACCTTCATCCGCTCTACTCCCTGCATCCTCACCATTCCTATATCCTCCTCATTCACACACCTATATTCTGCCTTAGTCCTGTGGAATTGCAGAGTGATAAAGAGAAAATAAAGGACTACCTGGATAATATGCATGAATTTAGAAAGATTGCCATTAAGCAACTATTTATTTATTTTATTTTGCTGAAGGAGGAGAAGAGGCGGAAGGCATGGCCGAAGGCAGGAGGAGAGGAGAAAGGCTAGGACTGTGGTAGTGAGGGTCGGAACTTTGAATGTTGGCAGTATGACGTATAGGGAGAGAGCTAGCTGATATGATGGACAGAAGGAAGGTTGGTATATTGTGTGTGCAAGAGACAAGATGGAAGGGGAGTAAGGCTAGGTGTATCGGAGGTGGGTTCATATTGTTTTATGGTGTGGATGGGAGGAGAAATGGCGTAGGAGTTATTCTGAAGGAACAGTATGCGGAGAATGTTTTGGAGGTGAAAAGAGTGTATGATAGAATGATGTTTGTGAAGCTGGAAATTGATGGTGTAATGATGAATGTTGTTAGTGCATATGCTCCACAAGTTTGGTGTGCAATGGATGAGAAAGAAAAATTTTGGAGTGCATTGGATGAAGTGGTGATGACTGTACCCAAGGGTGAGAGAGTGGTGATTGGAGCAGATTTCAATGGGCATGTTGGTGAAGGGAACAGAGGGGATGAGGAAGTGATGGGTAGGTATGGTGTTAAAGGAATGCAAAAGGTCAGATGGTAGTGGATTTTGCGAAAAGGATGGACATGGCTGTGGTGAATACGTATTTTAACAAGAGGGAGGAGCATAGGGTGACATACAAGAGTGGAGGAAGATGCACACAGGTGGATTATATCTTATGTAGGAGGGCCAGTTTGAAGGAGATTGGAGACTGTAAAGTGGTGACCAGAGAAAGTGTCGTTGGGCAGCATAGGATAGTGGTTTGCAGAATGACGTTGCTTATCAAGAAGAGGAGGAGGAGTGTGAGGGCAGCACCAAGGAGGAGGAGTGTGAGGGCAGCACCAAGGATCAAGTGGTGGAAATTGAAAAAGGGTAATTGTGAGGTGGAGTTAAAGGATGAGTTAAGGCAGGCACTGGGTGGCAGTGAAGAGTTACCAAATAGCCGAGTAACTACAGCAGAGCTAGTAAGGGAGACTGCTAGAAAGGTGCTTGGTATCACATCTGGACAGAGGAAGGATGACAAGGAGACATGGTGGTGGAATGAGGAAGTACAGGAGGGTATACAGAGAAAGAGGTTGGCAAAGAAGTGGGATTGTCATAGAGATGAAGAAAGTAGACAGGAGTATAAGGAGATGAGGTGCATGGCAAAGAGAGAGGTGGCGAAGGCTAAGGATAAGGCATATGAAGAGTTGTATGAAAGGTTGGACACTAAGGAGGGAGAAAAGGACTTGTACCGATTGGCTAGACAGAGGGACCGAGCTAGGAAAGATGTGCAACAGGTAAAGGTGATAAAGGATGAAGGAAACATACTCACAAGCGAGGAGAGTGTGTTGAGGAGATGGAAAGAGTGCTTTGAGGGGTTGATGAATGAAGAGAATGAGAGGGAGAGAAGGTTGGATGATGTAGGGATAGTAAATCATGAAGTACAATGGATTAGCAAGGAGGAAGTAAGGATAGCTATGAAGAGAATGAAGAATGGAAAGGCTGTTGGCCCAGATAACATACCTGTGGAAGCATGGAGGTGTTTAGGTGAAATGGCAGTGGAGTTTTTAACCAGATTGTTTAACGAAATCTTGGAAAGTGAGAGGATGCCTGAGGAATGGAGAAAGTGTTTTGGTACCTATTTTTAAGAATAAGGGTAATGTGCAGAGCTGTAGTAACTACAGAGGGATAAAACTGATCAGTCAAAGCATGAAGTTATGGGAAAGAGTAGTGGAAGCAAGGTTAAGAAGGGATGTGATGATTAGTGATCAGCAGTATGGTTTCATGCCAGGAAAGAGCACTACAGATGCGATCTTTGCTCAGAGTGTTGATTGAGAAGTACAGAGAATGTCAGAAGGAGTTGCATTGTGTTTTTGTAGACTTAGCATATGACCGGGTGCCTAGAGAGGAGTTGTGGTATTGTATGAGGAAGTCAGGAGTGTCAGAAAAGTATGTAAGTGTGGTACAGGATATGTACGAGGGTAGTGTGACAGCTGTGAGGTCTGCGGTGGGAGTGACGGATGCGTTTAAGGTGGAGGTGGGGTTACATCAAGGATCAGCTCTGAGCCCTTTCTTATTTGCAATGGTGATGGACAGGTTGACAGACGAGATCAGACAGGAGTCCCCGTGGACTATGATGTTTGCAGATGACATTGTGATCTGTAGTGAGAGTAGGGAACAGGTGGAGGAGACCCTGGAGAGATGGAGATATGCTCTAGAGAGAAGAGGAATGAAGGTCAGCAGGGCTAAGACAGAATATATGTGTGTGAATGAGAGGGAGGATAGAGGAATGGTGAGGATGCAAGGAGTAGAGGTGGCGAAGGTAGATGAGTTTAAATACTTGGGGTCAATAGTTCAGAGTAATGGTGAGTGTGGAAGAGAGGTGAAGAAGAGAGTACAGGCAGGATGGAGTGGGTGGAGAAGAGTATCAGGAGTGATTTGTGACAGACGAGTACCTGCAAGAGTGAAAGGGAAGGTCTACAAGAGGGTAGTGAGACCAGTTATGTTATATAGGTTGGAGACAGTGGCATTGACAAAAAGGCAGGAGTTTGAGCTGGATGTGGCAGAATTAAAGATGTTAAGATTTGCACTGGGTGTGACGAGGGTGGACAGAATTAGGAATAAGTATATTAGAGGGTCATCCCAGGTTGGAAGGTTTGGAGACAAAGCCAGAGAGGCACGATTACGTTGGTTTGGACATGTGCTGAGGAGGGATGCTGAGTATATTGGGAAAAAGATGCTAAGGATGAAGCTACCAGGTAACAGGAAAAGAGGAAGGCCTAAGATAAGGTTTATGGATGTGGTGAGAGGTCATGCAGTTGGATGGTGTGACAGAGCAAGATGCAGAGGACAGGAAGAAATGGAAACGGGTGATCTGCTGTGGCGACCCCTAACAGGAACAGACGAAAGAAGATGATGCCATTAAGCAACTATTTAACTCCACAGCACAAAAACTTTTGGCACGACCACTTGGACAACAGAAAGTAGAAAAGGTTGTTGTCAAACTTAGGAAGCCTGTAACAAGAAAAGTACTGAGAGATCCTATAGAGATATTGAAGATGTTTCAGAAATTTTATGAAAATTTGTGTAAAATGGAGAAGTGGGGAAATCAATATTTTTAGGAGACTTAAATGTGTCAAGGTTAGAAGTAGATGAGGCTGAACAACTAACAGTTAAGATAGGAACAAAGTAAATTGTGTTTCAGTTCAACAAAAACTCCGTAGCACTCCTTCTGAAACACATCCACACCACCACAATAACAAAACAGAACAGTTCCTCTACACGACAGCACAAAACCAGCTCGACTGCTGAAACTGTTGAACCAAAGATGAAATTTAATATACATAAAATGTTAAGCGCTTTCACTCACAAGCATTGTGAGCTCTTAAATACATAAAAAGGCGCCAAACTAATTGATAACAATCCATTATTCTTAAAAATAATATATAGTAAATGTAAAAATATCTAGTAAATGAAAAAAAAATATATAATAAATGTCTGATAAATGTAAAAAATAATAAACATGACTTCCCACTTAAATATAATATTCCTAATATATTTCATAAATAATACAAAAATACAAATTAAATATTGATTAAATATTAATTAAACATTTATCTTCTTTTATCCAACAATGGTTTAATAGATATGAAATAATTTAATCCAGGGGGCATGTTGGCATCAGTAAATAACTGCCACCATATTTCCTTACAAGCCAAAACATTCTTAATATCACCCCCCCTAGGGTCAGGAATAATGTTTTCAAAATACCGAAAGTAAACTTATGTTAATTTCCATGTTTTTCCACATGCTTAAATAAAGCATTTTTGTTGTCCTTAGTCCTGATACTATATAGGTGGGCATATATCCTCTTCTTAAAACACCGCTCTGTCTTACCTATATAGTATCCTGGACAAACCATGCATTTAGCCAAATATATAACATATCTGGTTGCACAATTTCCTTTAACAAATCTAATCTTAGTTCTATTAATGTTATCCAAAATTAAACCTTCACTTTCATTTATGGTATGACATCGGTTGCATTGTCCACATTTTGTGGTATGCTTGTTGCTATTCTCTAGTCCCCTGTTCCTATCACCTTGCTCTAAATAACCTTTGATGTTTTTCCCCGTTTTATATACAAACGATGGTTTCAAACCTAATACTACTTTGATTTCATCATCCACTAAAAAAATATTCCACATACTGGAAATAATCTCTCTAACATTCTTCGTGTATGGTCCATACTCTGTTACACACACTTTATTAAAATCATTTGAAATGGAATCTTTCTTACTATAAGATTTTATCCCTTTTGCCCTAGCTCCTAACAACGGTATATATTTTTCACCCCTTGCCCCTAACGCATTTCTTCACATCATCCATCATCTCTACCTGATAATTCCTATCTAAAAATAAACTAGTGATAACATTTAGTTCTTCAATAACATCATCATAATCCGATGTCATGCGAATAGCTCTCACACATTGCCCCTTAAAAATATTGTATTTCATTTTTCTCGGATGATTGCTGGAAAATTCTAAATAAGAATTAGTGTAAGTAAATTTTCGACTTAAACTCATTACACCCTTCAAATACATAGGTATCCAAATATGGAACTCCAGTAGTGGAACTTGTAACTGTAAACTTCAGATACTCACTACTAGTGTTAAGATATTCCAAAAACTGGTTGAGGCGTTCTCCACCACCTTCCCATAGAATGTAAATATCATTCAGAAATCTGGAATAATAGCTCATGTCTTTGTAGAATACACTATTAAAAATAGTAGAGTTCTCCCAATCAAGCATAACCAAGTTGGCATATATGGGGGCACAAGTAGATGTAATTATGTTCTAACACAATAGACATAAGCTCTAACAATAAACATGTACTGTCCCAGTCTAGATTTCCATACTTATAAATACTGTTTTGGAAGGCTTCCATGCCTTCTTGTTTGGGGATACTAGAGAATAAGTCGACCACATCAATCGAAATATATATCAAATTAGATTTCCAACTGTTAACTGGAAAATTTTCCAAAAACTGCCAGGAATCCTTAACCATATGTTCCACTTTGTCATAAATATGTTTCAATTTATTGTCTATGACAACACCCAAAGGAAAGGTTTTAGACCTGCTACCAGATATAATTGGTCTAAAGGGTGGAATTAACTCACACTTATGAGTCTTGGGTATCCCTATTAAAGTGGCCAGTTGAGGAAATTCCACTTTCATAAATTTATATAAGTCCTCTGATATTCTCCTATCAAGAAAAAACTCCTCTATGTACAAGTCAATTCTTCTATACGCGATGTTGATTTCATTTAATGACACTATCTCATAGTTTCCTGAAGTATGCAAAATATCCTACATTCTCGTTGTACTCAGACCTGTCAGCACAATACCACCACCCTTATCGGGTTTCATTACCCTAATGTCTTTGGCATACACTCAAGGAATTAAGTAAAACATTCTAAACTGCTTAAGTTGGTATTAACTTTCCTATTTTTTCTATTCTGCAACTGGTAAATTTCCCTTGAGACTACACTATCAAACAATTGAACAGTAGGATGCATGATGGGGACAAAGTTACTTTTTTTCTTTAATTTATTCACTTTCCCTCCATTTTCCGCACCATTTCTGAAAAGCAGACTTAAATTGAGTCTCCTAATAAACAGTTTGAACTCTTGAAGACAGTCGACTAATTTAAAACATCCTGTAGGTATATACTTCATACCTTTTGATAGTATATCAGAATGTACCTTATTAATGGGAAGATGTGTGTAATTATACATCTTGAAATTTTTATACTTGAATATTGGGCCATCAACCTCAATTCCACTTTCATTTCCTTCTTCCTCAACTATTTTAAATGTACTACTAATATTTAATACTTGTACCCCTTCTTTCTCCAATTTCTCCCCCTTGTCCATTCTGTATATCCTCCTCCTTCCATGTCCCTGTGAAAATTTGAATCCGAAGGATGCATTTTGCCATTCTATAATGACTGCCTCTCATATCCATGTATTTTTTCATCAAATTCTCTACCTGTACTACTAGAAGGGTGTGCAGATAACCTAAATTGTTTGGTCTCACCCCATGTGTAAGACACACCGTTCCTATATTGTTCTATATCTCTTTGAATTTTCTTACACTTCTTCTCATATATTTTGTTAGTCTTCTGTTCCGCTAATTCAAACTGTTTGATATACAATCTTTCCCATTGAGGAAACATTAAATCCTTAATAATAATTTCATTTAACTGTTCAACTTCATTCATCAGTTTACACAATTTCTCATCATTACATTTTATCAATAAATTCATATACTGTGTCCCAAATAAAACAAATAAATTAGTAAATTCATTTTTAGTGTTAATAGATAAATCGACCCCCATAGGTGTCTTAAAAAACCTTAGTCCCATCGGGACAATGTGAACATCAATACATTTGGTGAGGTATGCATTGTCTAACTTAACAGAATTAATCATATTAAGCTTTTTCCCAAAAGAATGTATAAGATCTTTCAAAGTTCCTTTAATATTGCGAGGGTCAAAATTGTCATTCTTGTTAGCATCCCGTTCACTATCAAAAACAGTTGTGCTCAAGAAAAGTTTTTAAATGACCACCCGCAATAGTATTAGCATTATTTTTATCAGAAAAATCATCTGTCACAGTACCTTTAGTTGCCGCTTGCATACATCCATAAGTCCGCATGTTGGATTTCCTTTTTTGTCTAGCCCCAGTTCTAATGGCTTCATCAAACTGGTTGCTAAACGAAAAGTCAAATGTAAAATCATTCAATGCACCCTTGTTGAAACCAAGGTTCAACAGTTTCAGCAGTCGAGCTGGTTTTGTGCTGTCGTGTAGAGGAACTGTTCCGTTTTGTTATCGTGGTGGTGTGGATGTGTTTCAGAAACAGTTAAGATAGGAGGAGATTAAAAGTGGTGATATATAACCAATTTGCAGGAAACTCTCCAGGAATAGATGGTATTCTGGTGGAAGTTTGGAAGCTAGGAGGGAAGAAAGTGGTTAAGATCTGGAAGGTTTTTTTTAATGGTATTTTAAAAGTAGGGAAGTCCCCAACATCCTGGGAAAAAGCTGTGACAGTTGTAATGACTACAGATGGTAAAGACCAGTCTAATCCAAGTGTTTGTCTATAATGGCTAAAATAATGGCAAAGGTGATGACAAAATTGATTGATAGATAAATACGGTTTTGAGGAGGGGAGGCAAACATTTAACAATAAGGGAACAATGATAATCCAGAGGGAAGCAGAATGTGAGAAAATGTCACTGTTTTTGATGCAGAGAAAGCATTCAGCAAGAGTACACTGGGATTGTGAGAAGGGTAGTGGAAGCATTCTCTTCCTAACACAGTAATGAGGTCAATTAGAAGGATGTATGAGGGATCAAAAGCAAGAATCAAAGTGGGAGGTTCCTCTGTGGCAATTTGTCTGAACAGAGGAGCCAGACAGGGATGTCCTTGTTCGACTTTTTTATTTGTTTTATTTTCTAGCCAATTTTTCTAAATATGAGATTCAGAAATTCAAAGATATAATTGGTATGAAATTCAAGAAAAATTGGCTTTATTTGCACATGATGATATTGTGAAATTGTGAACGTGGTGGAACCGGAAAAGGACACTTCAGTGTTGTGGAATATTTCAAGATAGTTTATATCTATAGCTTTTGTTTTATTTTTATTGGTTCCAGTTTTTTTCTGGATATAAAATTATTATATACCCACACATGAATTGGTTCAGCAATGCCCATATTTATGAGGACATGACAAAATGAAGTATTTAGGAGTATTGATTAAAAAGCCTTCCATTATGGCAGCTAAAGGATATGTAAGAAGAGGCTAAAGCTTAAGTTTTTTGTATTTGGATAGTCCCTTTTTTAGTTTTATATACACGGGTCAGGCATACTTTTTATCAACCAGGTGAGAAGTTGTGGATAGCAATTAATAAAGAGCTGATGGATTTTATTTGGGGTGGAAAGAGGGCAACTGTTAAGTAGGATAAGTTGTTGCTTCCAATAGAACACTGAGGTGTAGGATTATCTGATTTGAAGGGATATTTTAGAGCTACATGGTTAAGGCTGTTAAACATAACACAAGCAGAAAACTACAATTCATAGTGGAAAGGGGTATTATAGCAGGGGGTGTTAGTTAAGAAATAAGGAACAAAAGATATTTTGGACACAAGTCTTTAAGGAGAATAACAACAGTTGTGCAGAATATTATGTTCATAAAGCAACAAAGTATACAAAGAACTAAGCCAGCACAGGAATGGAGAAAGGAGATTCTGCTAGTGGGGGTGACTGCAATTAGTTGTACAGGTAATAGGCAGGAGGGGGGTGGAATTTACTGGAGGAAGATGGCAAAGCAACCAAGGTATTGGGAGAAAATTAGAGAAGAAAAGGTGCTTGAATGGGAGGAGGCCAAGAAGACATTTGGATTGAAAGGTAATGATTGCCTTCCGTATCACGGGATTAATATCAGAGTACAGACCAAGAGAAAGGGTTAGGAGAATCCTAAGTGAAAGATCTGCACTGGCTGAGTTTTTAATTGACTCTAGAACAGAAGCTGCTGTTAAAGGGATAATTAGTAGGGCATATAAAATCTTGCATGATAACTACAGGAATCAATCTGAATAGGCCAGAGAAGATTGGGAAGAGGTGTTAAATGTGCAATTCACAAAGAAACAATGAGAGGACATATGTAGGTATAGCTCCCAAATATGCAACAAAATGTAGAATATTTAGGATTTTTTGGCCTGGAAGTATTTACATAGATACTTCTATAATGAAGCAGACTCAAGAATTTTTCGTCCGTTCGATGGCAAATAATGGCAGTGTGGTAGGGAAGAAAGAGAACTGGGACCATATGTTTTGGGAGTGTAAGGATTTGGCAGACTTTAAAAATTCCCTACAGAGTACTCTTGTCAGGAATACTGGTCGAACAAATGAGTTTAGCTAAGGAAATGTATTTTTTCTTTTGAGATGGGATACAGTACCTGAATTGCCTAGACATAGTAAAGCCTTAAGTTTAATTCTGGATGCTCCCAAAAAAAGCAATTACTGAAGAATGGAAATCAAAATCTAAACCAACAGTACTTGAAGTAGTGAATATTGTGACAAAGATGATAGAACCAAAAGTGGGATCTTTAGAGAAGGGTAGGAGTAAATTGCTTAAAAAGAAATGGAAATTATGGGAACAATGCATGAATAAAAAAGATTTGGAGGAGGAATGAGGTTTGAGAAGGCAGGAATTGAATCATTTATATAATATTGCTTAGATTGTAGGATATGTAACAGTATGTGAATTATGGTGTTTATAATGTGAACTTGTTAATATTTACTCTTCTATAAATGTGATTCAGTAAAGGTGTTTCAGAAAAAATAAGGAAAGAAAGTTCTGAATTTATTACCATATCTTTCTTCTTTTCATTACTGCTCTACTTGGTTAATTTGCAAAACAAAATGTTGCAAGCCTACAGCAGACTAGCACATTATGCTGTGAGTCACCTTGTCTGGGCTCGTCGGTACCTGTCTTTATGTGAATTAAATTGACTGGAGTTTGACCATCGTCATTTCAACTTCAGTTTGCTCATGAGATTTTATATGCAGATAACTGGCCACCACTGTCCAGTCTCATGAAGTATATATAGAAAGTGACTAGACTTTCAACTGGAAAACAATTTGTAGCTATCCACACTGCCAAAAGCAAATGCAGTGATTCTAGAATTGCCATATTTTTTTTTTGCAAATTACCCTAGTAAAGATTAAAATATCACAGAAGTCAGAATTGACAGATCTTGCAAACAATCATAACTGTCATTTTAGCATAATGTAATGCAGCCATTTCATGAGTTTTGATTTTCATAGGTACTTGTTAGGCTATTGATCTGTGAGGATGTTAAGAAAACAGCCTTGTATTCCTGTAGTAGTTTTTAGCTGTTGTATTGTGTCCTTGTAGTTTGGTCAGCTGCAGTTTCTTCTCTCCTCCCATCTGCATTTCTCCTTTCTTGATTCTGTAGTTTTCATTTAAATTATTCAAATATGTTTAATACTCATGTTTTATCTATATTAGCAAGAGGCGCTCCGGTTCAATTCTCGACTGGTGTGCCTTCTGTGTGGAATCTGCATGTCATCCCCATGGTCAAATTCACTTAGAAGACATGCAGACAGGTGCGTGCGTGAGTGGGTGTGCCTTCCTTGAAAGTTGGCTGGCAACTGGACACTGTAAAAAATTTACTGCCAGTCATTAGTGGGTTGGAGTTCCACTGTGGCGACCCCTAACCAGGAAAAGCAAAAAGACAGTTTTTTTTTTTTTTAGATGACCGTCATTATATACTACTTGTAGAATGGTGTTTGTGCATTGATACATTGTTGCATACTGAAAGCTATCTACATTCTGATGTTCTAATCATCCTGTAAGGAATAGTTATTTGTTATACTTGAGATTAATTCCCTGAGACCAGGAAGGGACAGAGTTTTGTATATACATGTCTAACAGACTTCTTGGGGCAGCTGATCATGGTGCTGTGTGGTTTTTCATTTGGCATTGGTTTAATGGCTAGAACACGCACAATGGCAGTGGAGTGAGTGTATCCTGGTGAGCTGGTAAAGAGGGTCAAAGTTGAGTTTGAGAACTTTGGACAAACTTTAGGAGCAAACAAGCTATGGAAATAAACGTTGGATGTAGTAGTCTGGGCTATAGATGGTGATTTGATGAAGGCCACTGTCACTGCTTAGGCTGGGAATTTTGGACAAAAGGCAGGGAATGCATGAGAGATAATTTGTAAGGATGAGGAGTTAGAAGAAGCACAGTACAGGAGGCAGACAGGTAGCAAAGCAAGTGAAGACAGCAATGATACAAGCTAAAAACGAGGCTGGCAGAAGCTGTCTGGGTGGGAAGATATGGGCTTTTTTATTTATACTATCGGGGGGGGGGGGGAGAAAATGAGGAAGAAACCTGTATAGGCTGATCAGAGATGACAGGAAGATTGCAAAGTCTAAGAAGAAGCGGGGGTAGGGAATACTTCAGTCTTTGCAAAGGAAAGTAAGATGAGCATGTCCCTGCGTGTGAATGGAGGAGGAGGTGAGACCATGAGGACAGCAGTGAACGGACAGCAGGACAGAGTGAGATGACTAAGAAGAAACCCACTCCCTGATGGAGCCTGAAGCACAGAGAAGCAGATACACTACTTCCCAGGGTCCTCGGGAGTCTGATCATTGTGCTGACAGTTAAACTGATGGAAGATTTCAGTAGACCACTGCCCTTTGCAGAAGTACTCATCAGCTGAAAAGTGGCATGTATTGTACTCTTATGTAGAAGGGTTGCAGGAAAATATGGGCGAACTAATCACTTCTTAGCATAATGACAGTGGCAGGGAAAGTCTTGTAGAGAATGAGGGAAAGGCTGGTTGCTTTACACAGTATAGCAATCTGCAGGAAAACAACCATCATAAATGTTGTTATTGCAGCATAATGTAATGCAACCCCTTCATGATACCTGATTTTCTTAGGTACTTGCTAGGCTATTGATTTGTCAGGATCTTGAGAAGCCTAGCCTCCTTGAGTTGTCCGTTACTACAAGTCCAATTGTAAAATGGGGTTACTGGAAAATATGACTGGGGAGTATATCTAGATGTGGTCTATCTAAATTTCACTACAATGTTTTGACTCTGTTCTGCAAGGACAGCTGCTTGGAAAGCTGGAAAAGTTGACTGTAGGAGCAGGACTTGGTAAATACAATTCCTGTGAGGTCAAAGACCAGAGTACTGCACATTGTGGTGAAACGGACGCGGTCAGGAGCAAGGGAAAGTACCTAAAGGTACTGCATGAGTCATTCCTGCATCCAGAGCTCTTCATTATGCATTTTTTTACACCTAGTTGATGTAAGGCAGAGCAGAAGCACCCTCATTACTAATGAGGCAACTAGGACAGCAGTGGAAATTGCTGAGGAGGGAGGAATCTAAACATGATTTGCAGAAGTTACCCAAATGGGCTGAAAGGTAAAAGTTAAGGTCCATTGCAAACATGGAGTACCATGCCTAAGATACATGCAACTACTGTGAAGTATCGGCCAGTGAAATAGAAGCAATAACAAAAACTGAAAAAGATCTAGGACTGCTGGTCAAGTATGCACTAGACCACCAGGATTAGAATTAGAGGGCAGTGGTAGCAGCCATTTGAATGTTGATCTGTATCCTTAAAAAGGGAAAGAGGCAATGCTCCAACTCTTCTGAGCATGGCCACACCTCAAGTACATTGTAAAGTTGTGGAGACCCATAGATGGACATGGGGATTTCACGTTTATCTAAAGTAGTCTAGATAAAGACCACCAGAAGGCTTTGAGATGAGAGGTACTAGACTTCTTCTTCAGAGACCAAAATTGGTGAGGCAACTTGATTTAAGGTTGCTAAGATGTCAGGAATATTTGAAGAGAATGTCTGACACAGAAAGTGGAAAGAGGAGTTACATGCAGCATATTGTAGAGAGCTTCTCCCTGGATCTCTAGAAATATTTCTTCATGGGTAGGGTTGTTGAATAGAGGAATGAACTGCTAGAATGTTATGATGTATGTGACATCTGTGCAGTCATTTCAAGGGGGATGGTACAGATAGGGATGGAGGGATGTTAGAATTTTGAGTGCATTAAAGGACATAATAGGCTTTTTGTCTGAAATGAATCTCATGCAGTGTATTTGTTTGCATCTTTCGGCTTTTCCCGGTTAGGGGTCGCCACAGCGGAACTCCGGTCCGCTAATGATTGGCAGTAGATTTTTACGTGCTGGCTTGCCGGGCCTAACGCACAACCTTCAACGAAGGAGCGGTCATTCATGCATGTCGACGCACAGAAGACGCTCTAACTGAGAATCGAACGGGCAACGTCTAACTGTGAGGCAACAACGCTACCGCAGCACCACCACCGCAGTTTTTTTATGAGTACCAAATAATGAGGCTTTGTGTGTGTGTGTGTGTGTGTGTGTGTGTGTGTGTGTGTGTGTGTGTGTGTGTTATATATATATATATATATATATATATATATATATATATATATATATATATATATATATATATATACACACACACACACACACACATATATATATATATATATATATATATATATATATATTATATAGTGTGTGTACATAATTTACCTCCACTAACCCTTTCTACCTTCTTCCACTTTACTCCCTAACTCTTTCCAACTTAGTCATGTCTAGCATCCTAGCAATTACCTGACCTCAAATATGTCATCTCTTTGCCCTTCAGCATACTTCTGCTACTGCAGATATTTTGCATACTTGTGCTATCTTTCAGTCTCATGAATATCACGTCTCCCCTATGACATGTATCCAGTATGTGTAAATTCATGATTGAATGTTATAATGTGATATTGTTTGATTCTATCCACCTGTTATAAAGTAATGGTGTATCTGGAGCTTTCCGTATCATGAATGTCATGTTTCTCCAAAGGTTTTAATATCCAATCAGTGGAACTGGTGATTGAGTGTTATAATGTCACATTAGGTCTTTGCATTGGTTAAAAAAAAACATTGAGATCTGGAGCTTTTCTCCCTGGGCGCCTCCTGAAAATGGGTACATTTACGACCCATTTGAACTTTCCTAGTAAACAGAAGTCAAATAAAATAAAAGTGGATCTGACCATAATGCCGCAAGATTTGGCAGATGTACGTGGTGTGTTATTAGTTTTGACAATGTTACTATTTATTTAACAGTTGAGCAGGTCTGGTGTGTGACCTGAATGTGCATCTCTGGGAAGGGAGGGACATTTTTCTACTGCAGAGTGAACTCCTTTTAGGGTAGGA
>NC_056739.1:311448538-311506038 GCF_019279795.1 Protopterus annectens
CTATTATTTAAAAGAAGACTAAAGACTCATTTACTCATTTCCAGAATTTGCCCCTGCTATGACCCTACATAATTCTCTCCTCCCCCCACATTGGAATCACTCCATCTATCCTTGTCATAATTCTGAACTCTATCCCCACTAGTACAGTTACATAGCATCCAAAAAAAAAAAATTGTGCTGTCATTTAGCTATTGTTAATGTTGTTTTGTTTATTGTTTTACTACTGTAATGACTAGTTTTATTTCTATTGTTTGCTGTGTTTGTATACTACTGTAGTGTTTTTTTTTATTGTACTATCTGGAGCTTTTCTCCTCTTGTCTCCACTGAAAATGGGACAAAATCCCAATTGGTCTAACCCGGTCAACAAATGTCAATAAATAAATAAATACATTTAATCTGCACTGAACATTATTTGTAAGCGTGAAAATTCTGTTTGAATCTGTGACAGTAATACACAACTAAAGTGATTTATAGGCATCCCAACTGGTTAAAGTCCTGTAAAAATGCATATTTGTTTTTTTACGTTTTGGGGAAGACTTTGAGTGCATTTCAGATCCTGAGGAGTTGGTTATTGCCATGGCTGACCTTCATTTTTCGTTCCTTCTGATCTGTTGTGCCGATCACTATTTCCTGCCCCTCCAAACCTGCGTGAACTGACTTGGTGAGTCCTAATAATAGACTTTTATCTCTTCATTTGCTTAAATTGTCAGTGCTCTGATTTGCAAGTTTTTTGCTCTGTGAAGCCAGTGTTATTTCTTTTTCACTGAGTCTTTGTTTTGTATTAATTGTAATTTTATGAGATGCATTTCATTATACGCTGTATCGTTTTTCTCTTGAAAAAGCTGCTGAATTCCGCGTTTTTCTTATGCATCCAGATTGCAGTTCATAACTTCCATCAGTCTCCCACAGTGCTATGCAGTACGTACAGAGTTCTCTGATTCTCCTGACTGACATGTTCTCAATCATTTGTCAAAAAGTTCAGAATTCACGGTCCTGTCCTGCCAGAAACTTGCAAACTTTGTACTCTCTTGTCTGGACATGTGACCTATGTACAGTATGCAGGCTGAGAGAAGTTCCTGCACATAATTTTAATAGTGATAACAATACTACTAATAAAAAATAATAAAGATGGTAGAGATTGTTGTTGTTGTGTAGCTGCCTCTTATGGGAAAGAAATTAAGTAAAAATGTTTTGTCAGTGTGCAATTGAACAATTGTGTCTCTTTATGAGAACTTCTTAGGGGGTTGAAGAGGAATTATGGGAATTGAGAAAGAGCAGTCATACTAGCAGAAAGAGGTTGCTACTTTTATTGCATTAAATTGTTTAATGGCAAAAAATATCTTCCAGTTTGCTAGGTAACATATATTATGAGATTCCATATGCAGCAGTGCAGTTTTTCTTCGTGACAAGTCATCTCTGTACTTCTCCACATTCAGAAACTGTAAGATTACTATACATCTCAAAGTTGTGCAGTGAATTCCAAGTATGCTTACCTCTGAAATGCATTAGTTCTGCTGCCAGGTGAAAAATGTGCAGGAAGGATCCATGCTTCTTAACAATTTACCTTGTATTGATTTATATGAAAGACAAGTTACCAGCAGCTGTTACTGCCACTTTAAATTTTCCCATCAAAGGCAAGCTGTTGAGTTTTCTTTGGGACTAAGCTGTGCAAGGCTGTTAATTTTATCCTCCATTCAAGACTGGATTAAAATTCATGTTTGTACATTTTCCGTAAGAGTCACCGAGCTTTCTCTTTGGTGTCTTACCCAGCCCTTCCTTTTTGGCTTTGAATATCCTTTTCTTCGCTTTCTGATTCATGTTTAGCTTTTGTTTGTGTTTTGTCCTTTCCTGTATCATTCGGGTCTATTTTATTGTACTTGTCAGTTTTTTTTTCTTTTAGATAATACAGTTTTTATATAATGTAGCGGGAGTAGTGAAAAACCTTTGTCTTCACTTAGACATGCTTGTAGTATGCCTAAATTAAATGTTTTATAAAAACACAATTTAAGCAGTTTATCTATTAGAACCATGCTAAGTCCAGTCACGTAAGTTATAGGTTCATAGGTTCATACTAGGCTGTCTGCCCTAGGACATTTATAAGCCTAGCCAGAGTGTGTTTGGCTTTCGCCACCCATTTTAAATTATTTTTGATATGCCCTTTTTCGAGGTTAGTATACTGTGTTTCTGTCTAACAGTGACACAGAAGTGATACCCGGGGTAAACCTACGATCTCCCATCCACTCATCAAGATTCCTCTTGAAGAGAGTCAATGAGGGACTCTGCCTAACCTGGACTGGGATTTTATTCCAGAGTGAAGGGAGCCTCTGGGTTATGAATCTGTCCCTCCAGCATGTCCTATTTATTTCAGTGCTGAAGTTCAAGTCTCGAGCCAGAGCTCGATGGGATTTGGATTTTCTGAGGTGCAGCATGTCCATTAATTCCGGGTTGGACATGGCTTTATACGTCCGGCACAGATCGCCTCTGAACAGGCGGTATGCCACTGAGTAGAGCTGGAGTTTCTTTAACCGGGCAGCATATGGCATCTGTTTCAGCCCTTTGATCCTCTTGGTGAGGTACTTTTGGGGTATTTCCAGTTGCTGCAGGTGTCTAAGGTACATCCCAAAAGGGGCATTGTACTCCATTATGGGCCTGATGAGGGATGAGTAAAGCGGCACAATGACCTCCCCTGATCTAGATGTGAATCCCTTCATGATTAGGTGGGCTATATAAAATGTTTTTCTAACCACTTTGGCCTCGTGGTTGTCAAATGAGAGATTGCTATCAACTTGGGTCCCCAGGTCCCTAATTACTCAGATTTAATGGATTACCACCTATGTGGTAATTTGTGGGCACTTTGTTTTTGCCAAAGGGGATGAATATACACTTTTTGGCGTTTAGCTTGAGGCCATGGCTCTGGCACCAGTTGTCTGTTTCTATGAGGCCCTTTTGGAGAATGCTTGTGTCGGCTGGAGAGTCGATTATGGTGCCCAGTTTGCAGTCATCTGCGAACTTGGTCAGCCACAGTCCTTCTGTGTTGGCCTGTACCTCCGAGAAATATATACCGAACAAGAGAGGTCCCAGGACTGAGCCTTGTGGGACACCACTTGTCACTGGTTTGGAGTCTGACATGGCTCCAGCAATTCTAACCATGTGGGTTCTGTCTTTGAGCCAGTTTGCAACCCATCTAGTGACATAGGGGTTTATATTTAAGCTGGTGAGCTTATCTATAATGCCCGAGTGTGGTATTGTATCAAAGGCTTTTGCGAGGTCCAGGTAGGCTGTGTGGACCACCTTCCCCTCATCAGTGGCCTTGGTGACTGTTTCAAAGAAATCGACCAGGTTTAAGAGGCAGGATCTGCCCTTAACAAAGCCGAACTGGGTAGGATCCAGTGTCTGTAGGTCCCCAATATCTTTATTTATGAGGTCCATGATGATCCTTTCCATAGCTTTGCAGACCAAGCTAGTCAGGCTTATGGTGTGATAGTTTCCAACATCTGTTAAGGCACCACCTTTGTGGAGAGGGACCACTGTTGCTGTAAGCATCTGAGATGTCAGGGGGGCAGCACACTGATGGGATAGATATTTGCCCTTTTGGTGGGGGGGGGAGGAGTTTGCGCTGAACCTGTCAGCTAGGATGTTGGCAATGTCTGTGGGTTCGGTGTATTTTTTGTCATTTTGGACTAATTCTGAGCATATCTGGGAATTCCCACCCAGGTTCCTGACATAACTAAAGAAAGCCTTATGATTATCCTTAGTGTCCTGTGCAATTTTTCTCTCCAAGCTGGCCTTAGATGATTTTATGAGTGCCCGTAGTATTTTTGCTACTACTGATCAGAGATGCCTTCCCTTTTTGGGATTTTGCTCTATCATGTAGTAGCTTCCTCCTTCTATTGTCTAGTTTGTTTATGGCTGGGGTCCACCAGACAGGACGTCTGCCTTTGGAGGATTGGGTCTTGGTTTTATTTGGGATTGCATGATCCATGCATTCCTGAAGGTGTTCATAGAATGCGTTTATAAAGGATTCTGCGGTCTGGGCCGTATTTTCCACAGGCCCGGGGGCTTTGAAGGATTAGATGTCAAAGTATCATTTCATCTTTTCAGTTTCTGTACACCTTTGTATAGTGGTTAGGTAAGTGAAGAGAAGACAATATCCTGTAGATATAGATATAGATATAGATATATATATATAGATATATATATATATATATATATATATATATATATATATATATAGATATATATATATATATATGTATATATATATATACATATATATATATATATATATATATATATATATATATATATATATATATATATATATGTATGTGTATATATATATATATATATATATATATATATAGATATAGATATAGATATAGATATAGATATATATATATATATATATATATATATATAATATGAGGGGCAAATTAAGCTGGGAACCTTCTGCATTCTTTGTTTTTGTGACCTACTTGGCATCTTGAAGTGTTGGGGGGGGGGGAGAGACCCCACATCTTGAGCATCATAAAGCAGCCATTAGACATTGTTCTGTATCAGTACCATTAACGTGTTGCAGAATGTATGGCTAGAAGGCTTGATATTTCCCATAGACTGAACCTTGTCTTAAAAGAGCAAGACTGTTAGATGTTCAAGCTCAGCGCATGGGATTACCATTATCGAGTACATTGTTAGAATTTCTACCATTTCACCGTTTTGTCTGACTGATAATATAAAAAGGCCATACAAAAAGAAACTAGTGTAGTTCAGGAAAGAAAAAGTTCCGATACGCAACTAAATCCTGTTTTTTCCAATCTTGTTCATAATAATAAAAATGGTTCTCTCTCCAACAGTCTTGTATCTTAAAGTCCAATGAGGACAGAGAACTGAAATGCGGTCACTTGCCATTTGTTGTGTTTTGTTTATATATTTTTTGAATGGAGAATGTAACAGTATTAATATTTTTGTGAGGACACTTGGAAAGGGGGTGATTTCCTTTCCACAATAGTTTCAAGCCCTGGTGTTTTACATGTTTTTCAAAAGGTTGCTGGGGGGGGGGGGGTGTTACAAATTGATGAGCTCTGTACCACTTATAAAGTCGATTTCTTCTAATCTGTTAATTAAATTTTGATGGCTGATTACTTGCAGTTTTACAACAAGTTAAGTATTTCAGCTTTGTCTTAGCAGTGATGTTAGATCAATCGGTATTGTTCAAGCAGAGCATACTGAGATAGTGACAGATGGTCAAGCTTCATTTTTACTTTTACTCACCTTGCTTTGACAGCTTGTCTTCCCTTCTTATAGTGATTGATGCAGAATCTACCCATAGGTGATAGCTGCACTTTAGCTGCAAGACATTTTTTGCTGGTGAAAGTTTTCCTCAAATGTGTCTGTTTTATGTATTATCTTGTACCACAGCTGACCACTGCAGAAAAGACATTTCAGGGTTAAGGGGGATACCCAGAAAATGCATGAGAAAATAAATTTTATGTCCTTCTGCCCAGGTTTTGTCCTGTTTGTGGATTGTTGTCATGAATTGTGATAAACATTGCAGGGGCACATTCCGTATAATTTAGATACTCTGTTTTTGACGATGTTAACAAAAAAATATGTAAATGTTTGGTTGTGGAATTCTTATTTGTAACATCTTCATTTTTTTTTAAGGAAAAAGTGCAAAAATATCTGTGCACCACTTCCATGGGGCCTTCCTTTTTACTCTATTGTAAATGTGTAAAGCTGCATACAGTCATTTTATCTTTTATGCAATAGCAGTCTGGGCTTTAAGCTCAATTTTGGCAAAACATAATTAATTTGTGTTTAGGTTAGGTTGAAACTGGAGTTAATGTTTTAGTACAGACTCCTGGATATGTTTTTGTGCTAAACTACAAAACAAAAACAGACACTGGACTTCAAAAACAACAAAATAATGACTAGAAAAAAAAAACGAAATTCATTGGAGTTCCTTCAAACCAACACACAGTGTAGTATCCAACGCATTTAAAGTGCATGAGTTTTAAAAAGTGTATTTTTTAAGTGTGCTTGTACAAAGTATTTTTACCTTTCTTCTTTATAGCATGTCACTCCGGCTATTCTTGATATAGTGATTTAAATTACTGAAGATTTTCTCTGGAGATCCTGTAATTATTGAAGTTCTGGGTGCACCATCCATTGTTATTCCTAATCTTGTAACTTTTTTATTTATTTATTTATATTCTTGAAGCACAACAAGTGGAGACAGAAGGAAGGGATTTAAGAATAAAAGAAACGTGCTCGTGTAATATGTGCATTCGGTGCAGATTTGTAGCAAACGGTCCTTGTTTTATTATGTTTGGATACAGGAATAAATTACACTGTACCAAAATATTGCAAGTATAATACTTTAAATGTATGCTGCTGAGTGTCTGGCATGCCAGGCATTTTATGTGGGCAGGACTACTCAGAAATTGAGTTCAAGAATAAATGAACACAGCTATACAATAGAGCGTGATAAACATGCTTTGTATAGATTTACTTAAACTTTAATACTCGTGCATTTAAATATTTTTTGGGTTAGATGCAATAATCCGTGTGTAATAAATCCTTCATCTGAAGGAATGACAGTGAATTTTGGGATTTGTTTCTTGTTTATAGTTTAGCATAGGCCATATCTGAAAACTGGTAGAGATTGATCCTATAGGCATAGGTTTAATTCCTCACAATTTTTAATGTAACATATTTTCTTAATCTGGCAGTTCTGCACAGGGTAACCCTGAATAGCACTTGTTTGTAGATTGTTTAGCTTGTTACAGTTAATATGAGGGGGAAAATATTATTATTACAAATGGACCTTTGTGTTAACCTTGGCTTTGGAGCAATTCCTCTTGAGTCTCCACTTTTTTCTTTCAGTCTTGTAGATTATAGCAGGAGCAGTGCAGTATCCTTTCCCCTCTGCTGGAATTTGTTTTAGCACAGGTGTTTTAAAGATACTTTTGGCACTAATCAATAGGAAAGATTAGGGGGATTTCTCTAGTGATTTGACCAAATTAACTTAAATCAGTACGAGTACTAATTTCGGCCTCCCTTAGAAATGGTCCAGTCCTTTAAGTACATCTAAAATAGTAAAAGCACTAAGTAAAATTACACACTTTTTGTTGTGGAGGAGGTTTCATTCCACTCAAGCATGAAAAGGCTGCACCACACAGTGATGCTGTAACAGTGAATGTATCTTTTTACCCATGGTGCACTTCTGTTATGTTTACCTGTTACCTTTTTTTGTGTACCTCAGATGCGGTCATTAGTGCAAAAGGATGAGGGAGAAGAGTAATGTTAACTCCATTTGTAAGCTTTTTTTGTTAGACATTGAAGTAAGTTCTCTGCATAATTTCATTTTAGCAAATTTTATTTAATTGGTGAAGTGAACAGATGTTGTTATTGAGGTGCTAGACAACCACACAACATGTCTTACACCAGATACTTTACTAAATTAACTATAACCCACTTACCACTGGCTGTTTGTACGGTTTATGTATGGACTTGTAAATAAATATGTTGTTTGTCTGTAAATGTGTACATTTCTATTTAACATTTGACACAGTTCATACAGTGCAATGCTGTTAAAACTGCAGCGACTTCTACTTCCTGTGTTACTTCATACAGCAAAAAAAGACTTTCAAGACTTTCATTGCATTTTGTTAAAGTTTCTTTAGAAGTGTTGTGTAAATGTTTTGACTTGTGTGAACAGCTGTCAAAACTGTGTAACCATTAACACTTTACAATGCGTCTTGAAAACAATATAGGCATATGCTAGATTCTTTGTACCACTTTTCTGTGACAACTTTGGTCTGAGTTGTAGGACTAGCCCACATACCCAGTTGAAAAATATAAAATAACCAATATTAACCAAAATGTGATTAGTTGAAAATATAGCTGTGCTACTGAATGACCTCTGCCCAGTTCTCCAATTTCTTTAGCAGCTTCCAGCCCACCTTTGTTCATAGCTATATATTAGGCTAATGACCACCAAGGCCTTTATAAGCATAGCCATGCAATCCAACTCAACCCTATTTATTGTGGGTGTTTATTATAGGCGGGTTATGTTAGAAAATCTGTAGAAGTTATATGGGCATTACTGTCTGCTTCAATTATCAGAAACCTTGTGGCCAGAGTTTCCCATCCATTTGGTCAAGATTACCCTTAAATAGGGTCCCGAATGGGAAGCATGGGGATCCTCTGAGACACCTATGTCTTGCTAACATGTCGCAAAATTTGAATCCTTGGGTCTAGTGTTTTTAATGCTTGTTCATTTTGCAGATGTGTAAAAGTTCCATCAGAGCTGGATTTGAGAATGCTTTGTATGCCGGGCATAGATCACCTCTCAGTAACTTGTAGGAGACAGTACAGAGAGAGGGCTTTAAGGTGATCAGTATAGGGCAATGTGTTTATACCCTGGATCCTCCTGGTTAAGGAACCTTTGGGAGTTCCAGCTGTTGCACTTGTCTAGTCCAGTACATGCTGAAGGGAGCATTATGCTCTTTTATGAGGAGTCTGATAAAGGTGAGAAAGTGGCACTATGATTTTCTTGACCAGGATGCCATGGCTTTATTTATAACTGGGTGACATAGAATGACTTTATTACCTTGGCCATGTGTTCATTTGACTATCAGGTCAACTCTTATGGGTGTCTTATCGATTTGACTAATGAAGTAATTCCCTTGCGTGGGAGTTTTTCCACAAAGGCAGTATAATGCATTTCTTGAATTTGGGTTTTAGTCAGTAACACTGGCACCATTCATTTGTCTGAGTTAAACCCTGTTGTAAGATGCTCGTGTCATGGGGGTGTGAAGATGGATGATGGCTCCCAGTTTGCAGTCCCCTGTGAACTTGTCCAAAGGCACTTGACATTAGCCTTCATCTCTGAAGAAGTAGATGTCAAATAGGAGTGGTACCAGCACAGAGCCCTGAGGTTACCCCTGCTGGTGACCAGTCTCTTAGTGTAGGTGGTATCATCATTCCTGACTTCCCGGGTCCTTTCTGTGAGCCAGGTGGCAATCCAGCAAGTTGTATAGGAATGTTTACCCAGATGTTCATCGTGCATACAGCTGCAGTCATAACAGATGGGTTCTCCTGCCGTCAGGCGGGTCCTCGGTCGGCCGAATTCCAAAGTCTAGGTCCGGCGTCGGTTGTCGTCGTTTCTTCCCTGATGTCAGTGCGACAGGGGTATAAAAGAACCAGCTGACGCTGTTTTCTTCAGTCTTTCTTGCCACGCGGTGCCCGAAGCAGAAGCAGTTAGCAAGTGCTGGTCGGCCAGCTCCTGAAATTACGAAAATTTTGCAACCAAAGTCTTCTTGAAAGCTAAGTACCCCGTTGGGGAAACTTTTCTTGCCTCAGACCGATGTCAGACAAAGTTAATAATTGTATTTCATGTGGGAAGCAAATACCGCATGAGGATTTCCATTCCCTCTGTATTCCTTGTTTAGGCCCAGACCACGACGTCTCGGTCTG
The DNA here is from genome assembly GCF_019279795.1 of Protopterus annectens. NCBI lineage: Eukaryota > Metazoa > Chordata > Ceratodontiformes > Protopteridae > Protopterus > Protopterus annectens. The sequence goes on from NC_056739.1 coordinate 311,458,019, forward strand.
TCACTTTTGTGCTACATTCAACAAACGCACCATTAAGCGTCGGGCAGAGTTCATCCAGCATTATTTTGGCAAAAAATTTAACTATATTATGTTGTCGGATACTCCGACTCCAGTTTTGTCTAAAAAGTGCAAAGTTAAGGACCGACACACGAGGTCCGCGGCCTCTACCGACACCACGCCAAAGCCGACTACACATGGTCCGGTTCCCAGCGAGTCACCTACGCAGCCCCTGACTACTGACGACACTTCGTTGGCGGTGTCTCCTGTGCCCGAGGTCGCAGGCTCCTCGGCCCACACCCCGACTACAGATACCGAAGCCACTCTTGGCGGTGAATCTCAAAATGTGGACAGGTCTACCTCCTCTCAAGGTGTCTTCAGACCTTCCTCTTCTTTTTCCATCAAGGCTTTCACTAAGTCTAAAGCAGCCATGCATTCTAAGAGACGAGCTACACAGGGCCCATCTGCAGGCCCCATGCCTAAAAAACAGATGCTTAAAATGGCTGAGGATTTAATTACTCTTATCAGGGGTTCTCAACCCCTGGACAAAAGGCCCAGAGTGGAGGAAGAATCCCCCTCCTCTGATCAGGGCTCCATTTATATCAGAGCACTCTGAACAGGAACATTCTTACTCCCCTTTTGAAGACTCTGATGCAGAGGAGTCCATTCCCTCTGAATCCCCCCCCCCAGAGGATTACTCATTTGGGGAAACTTTGCATACCTTAAGGGAACACTTCCACTGGGAAGGCCAAGATTATTCAGATTCCAAGAAAAGGCTTGGGGAATTTCTCTTGCTACCTCAGCACAGGCCTCTGGCTATACCTCCTGTCTTGGACATACTAGATGATGTGTACTCAGAGGCCTGCCTTAACCCGGATTCTCTACCTCCAGCCCCAGTCAAGCCTGACAGGTACTACAGGATTCCTGACTCACACCAATTTCTATACAAAAGCCATGCTGCTGACCCAGAACCTATCTCACAGGGCCCCAAGGGAATTAAGGCCTCCACTGCTAAAAATCCATTACCTTCCGAGAGAGATTCCAGATTCTTAGAAAGGTGGGGAAAAAAGGTATATACCTCGGCCACCTTAACCATGAGGGCATTAAACTGTCAGTTCCATATGCTAAAGTACCAACAGTTTTTGTTATCACAATTGAGAAGTAAAATGTCACAACCTGAACAACCAGACTTGAAGGAGTTGCAGGATTTGATGCATAGTGCAGAACAAGTGGGTAAACATACCTTACAATGTGGTTTTGATGCTCTAGAGGCCTCATGTAGAGCTGCTGTTACAGGATCAGTCATACGTAGACATGCCTGGCTCAAGGAACAAACCTTACCAGATCATGTCAAAGCTAAATTACTAGATGCCCCTCTACAAAAGGATGTATTATTTGGTGCTAATGCTGAGGAGGTATTAAGGAAAATGGAGGAAAAGGCTATATCAATGCAAACAGTGAAAGATTTTCTACAGGTACAACCCCCACGTTTCAGTAGAAATTGGCCTTCCAAAAATTGGTCCTTTCCAGCCACGGACAGACCCCAAAGAGGTAGATACAGGCGCCCGAGGGGCAGAGGGCAATCCCAAGCATCATTTAGAGGCAGACAATGGCAAGCTCCTACACAAAGAGGTGGTGAAGATAACTCGCAACCATTCAGAAAGCAAGCCCAATGACTTTCCCCTTTGCATGCCAAGCAAGACTCAAATGGCAGCACCCTTAGGCGGAAAACTGGCATTATTTTCAAAAAATTGGCATATTGTCAGAAGACAAATGGATCCTGGACATTATAAACAGAGGCTACAGATTCCATTTTCACACCCTTCCAAAAATGAGAGGCATGCCAAACCTGCCACACAATCAAAGGGCAGAGGCACAAAGACAAATTTCAGATCTCACAGACATGAAAGCTATTCAAGAGGTACCTACGCACGAACAAGGTCAAGGTTTTTATTCCAGACTATTCCTGGTACCAAGGAAGGGAAAAGATTGGAGACCTATTTTGGACCTATCCATCCTAAACACATTTCTACTTGTACCAAAATTCAAGATGCTCACTCTACAGCAGCTTCTTCCCATGCTGGGCAAGGAGTCTTGGCTGGTAACATTGGACCTCAAGGAGGCATACCTGCATGTCCCAAGATTGCAGAAGATACCTCCGATTTCTTGCAGGTTCAACCCATTATCAATTCTCTGCATTGCCCTTTGGCTTATCTACTGCGCCCAGAGTATTCACGAAATGCCTGGCATCAGTAATTGCCTACTGCAGACTTCAAGGGATACAAATGTACCCCAATTTGGACGACTGCCTGATCCAAGCGGACAGCAAGCACATTCTTCTGAAACATCTGGCTTATGTAATAATGTTGTTGAATTCTCTGGGATACACAGTCAACAAAAAGAAATCAAGGCTAATACCCTCTCAGAAAATAATTTTCCTGGGTGCCAACTTGGACACAAACACCCAGATGGCCTACCTCACACCAGAGAAGCAGGGGCAACTACCTCAATACTTCAGAACACTAGCAAATTGCACCAGGCTGACTGCAAGGAAAATCCTGCAGGCTCTGGGATTCATGGCATCTTGCATCTTACTAATCCCATGTGCAAAGTTGCATATGAGGAAACTTCAATGGTACCTGAAAAACCTATGGTCTCAACACAGCCACAGTTTGGAAACAATAATACCACTAATTCCATGTATTCAAAAGGAATTTCTGTGGTGGGCTCAAGCATGCCAAACAAACACAGGTCTCCCATTCAGCAAGCCTCAACTCAAGCAAATCAAGTCATCACAACAGACGCCTTGGTCTATGCCTGGGGGGGTGCACATGACAGATCGGTGCATTCAGGGCAAATGGTCCCAAAAAGAAAAGCACCTCCACATCAATCGAAAGGAAATGCTAGCAGTAATAAATGCTATTATAGCTTTCAAAGACCTTCTGCAACCAGGTCAACTATTGATAAGGACGGACAACACCACAGTAATGTGGTACATAAACAAACGGGGGAACCCATTCATACCCCCTATGCAGACTGGCCATGTCACTTTGGAACATTGCCCTGGACTTACAAATCGAACTACAAGCACAGTACTTGCCAGGCAAGGAAAACACGCTGGCAGACAACCTAAGCAGAAATATGACAGATCCACACGAATGGAAGTTGCATCCGCAAGTTTTTACAGAGATAATTCAAGCATGGGGAAGGCCAGACATAGATCTCTTTGCCTCCCACAAAAATCACCAATTGACAAAATTCTGCTCAAGGATTTTTCATCCAAAGGCCTGGAGAGTGGATGCTCTCTCTTTCAGTTGGACATCAGTGACAGTTTATGCCTTTCCCACCTCTTCCTCTGCTGCCCAAAGTTCTATTAAAAACCAGAGCAGACAGACCAAAGATGATTCTCATTGCTCCAGACTGGCCAAGACAACACTGTTACCCACTCCTGAGGAGCCTGACTCATTCCCCAGCATGGACCCTGCCTCTAATGCCCCTTCTGACTCAGCACAGCTTCAAAACTCTTCACAGTCAGCTAAAAACACTCAATCTAGCCACATGGAAGATTCCTTAGCATCACAACAGACCCTACTCTCCAAGGAGGTGCAGGATGTCATTTTGGAGGCCAGAAGGCCGTCTACTAGAAAAGCTTACTCCGCAAAATGGAAACGGTTTTGTGTCTGGAATGAGAAAAAGGGCCAGGATCCTGGAAAACTGAATTTACCTCAAATATTACAGTATCTAGCTGAGCTGCTAAGCAGTGGACTTTCATTCTCCTCCATCAAAATCCATGCCTCAGCCATTTCTGCAGAATACAACACTGATCCACCCTTATTCTCTCACCCCTCTTAAGACAGTTCCTCAGAGGGGCTAAGAATCTAAAACCCCCAAGGAAACCACCAATACCTGCTTGGGATCTCAATTTCATTCTAGAAAAGCTTACCTTGCCTCCTTTTGAGCCAGCTGCCTCATCAGATTTGCAATATTTGTCCTGAAAAACAGCTTTCCTTCTGGCTATTACCTCAGCTCGTAGGGTATCGGAACTACAAGCTCTCATGGCTGTGCAGCCTTTTATCATCTTCCATCAGGACAGAGTTTCCTTACGAACCAACCCGTCCTTTATGCCAAAAGTGGTATCCAGGGTAGCTTTGAATCAGGCTATACACTTACCTACCTTTTATCCTAATCCTCAAAACAAAGGGGAGAGATTACTACATTCCTTGGACATCCACAGACAACTGCGTTATTATTTGGACAGAACAAAGCCTTTCAGAAAATCAGAACAGCTCTTTGTGTCCTATGCTATAGGAGCTCAAGAAAAGCCAATTTCCAAACAGACAATCTCAAAATGGATAGCCCACTGCATACGCTTTTGCTATTCTTTTCATGGCAAAACTGTACCTACAGGCATTAGAACTCATTCCACCAGGGCCACAGCCACCTCGGCAGCCTTCCTCAGAGGAGTTCCTACCAAAGATATTTTGGAAGCAGCCACTTGAAGTTCTGTGCATACCTTCTCCAAGCACTACAACCTTCCATTATACTCCAAATCTAGAGCGGGCTTTGCCACTGCAGTCTTGCAGGGCATTCTGGCTCCTCCTAGTTCCACCTAGTGCCTACCACCCCTTTCTTAGCTTTGGGATTCTACCCATCTGTTAGACTGCAGCTGTATGCACGATGAACATAGTACAGTTTTGTACCTACCATAAATGTAGATGTTCGAGTGCTAATACAGCTGCAGTCCAGGTTTCCCTCCCTCCTTCCCCTCTTGGGACAGGCCTATTGGCTAACACCTCCTCATGCAACCTGATTGGGGTATTCATTCTTGATGTATTTGCTTGCACTACTGTATTTTGATTATATGGCATTGCTTTATTACACAAATTTATGTATTGCCTTCCTTCTGGGGGCACCTGACATATGGGGCAAGAAAAACTGAAGAAAATGGCGTCGGCTGGTTCTTTTATACCCCTGTCGCACTGACGTCAGGGAAGAAGCGACGACAACCGACGCCGGACCTAGACTTTGGAATTCGGCCGACCGAGGACCCACCTGACGGCAGGAGAACCCATCTGTTATGACTGCAGCTGTATTAGCACTCTAACATCTACATTTATGGTAGGTACAAAACTGTACTTTTGAGCTTGTCAACTGTACCAAAGAGGGGATATTGTATTGAATGCCTTTACACCAGGTCCACAAATGCAGGATCTACCAGAAAAAAATATTTAAAATGATGTCGCTGCTTGCTGAAACCGAAGTCTGATTAATGCACTGAGCCGTGTAGACTTAATTTTTTCAGCAGTGTATTAACTTATGCACAGTTACTAATAACTGTCTTTCGGCTTTTCCCGATTAGGGTTCGCCACAGCGGAACTCTGGTCCGCTAATGATTGGCAGTAGATTTTTACGTGCTGGCTTGCCGGGCCTAACGCACAACCTTCAACGAAAGAACGCCCATTCACACATGTCGACACACAGAAGACACGCGAAAGTGCAATGTAATATAACTTATTCTATGTAACAGATGACATACTATACTGTTACAGTTTACAGCTTTGATGTCTCAGGCTTAGCTTTTTTTTTTTTTTTTTTTTTTTTGCAAGAACAGATAACTTTCCATTCTCTGTTCACCTCAGAACAAACATGTTCCTACATGTACCAGATCTAAAAGAAATCATATCTAACACCATTTAATTTCACTCCTTTTATACACTTTCTTGTGCCATTCGGATCCTGTCCATGAAAGCAGTCTTTAATGCAGTCTGTTGGGAGCTTTCAAAGTCACTACTTTGGTATTTGCCTGATGTCGTACAGTCTGTTGATAAGCTGAATTTTGCTTTTTTTTTCAAGGTGAATTATGTCTTAACCTAGGAAGTTGTTCCTGTCTCCACTCATCCTTGCACCTGATTTTCAGGAAGCAGAGAGGCATTCTTATCTGTAGTTCCCCTTGAAACTTATACCAAGCACAGAACATTTTGTATCACACACAGTAGGATGCCAAAGCATGCATTTATTTTTCAAACTAAGAAAAGCTTAACCCTTTAATGTATATATGTTAGCAAACAGAAATGTATGTGCATCTAAATGTATATATTTTACTACATAGATTCTAACAAACAGAAGTGTACATGCACTATTGTAAGTGTCTAAATGTATATATCTAACGGCACCATTTCCCCCCTTATCTGTTTCCTTGGTGACCTTCTCAAAGAAGTCCACCAGATTTAGTAGGTATTACCTTCTCTTTACAAAGCCAGACTGGGTGGGTTGCAGTGTCTGAAGGATGCATATGTCTTTTGTTGGTCATTTCCAGGATAGTTTTTCCATGGCCTTGCATATTAGACTAGTCAGACTAATAGGTCTGTAGTTTCCAGAGTCATGTGATAGTCCACCCATATGAAGTGGGATAATCATTGCAATACTCCATACTCGAGGTAAATAGCCTGTTTTGAGGCTGTAGTTGAAAAATGACTTAAGTGGTCCTGATTAGGTCATGATCCAAGCTATTTAGGAGACATTCCTGGATACTGTTGGAGCCCACTGAGGCTGTGTTTTTGGTCTTAGTGAGTGCTTCCTGTTAATAGTTTTGGGGGGGGGTTACACTAGTAGGTATTTCATGAGTGAGGCAGTGGTGAGAGTAGGAGGGTGAAGTTTGAGCTGAATTTGTCAGCCAGCAAATTAGCTACGTCTCTCAGCTCATTGAAGGTGTAACCATTGACCACCAGTTTGGCATACTGATGGTGTGCTGCCTTTTAGGTTTCAGACATAGCTGTAGAAGGCCTTGGGTTTGTCTTTAGCTTATGAGGCTATCTTGACCTCAAAATTGCTCTAGTTGTATTTTTTAGTCCTCCTAGTTTCATCTTTAGTTTAGTTTAGACTAAGAGCTGCTGTCATTATTGGAGTTGCCCTTCTGATTCTTTTTGTGGTGTATCCCGTTAAGGTTAGGACTCCACCAGTGTGGCTTGTTTTGGGCTTCCTTTTAATAGGTACAGCAGCCTCTATACAGCCATTTACATGGTTGTATAGGGTCTTCTGTGAGCAATTCCGCATAGGTCTCTATGAACTTGAAATTGGGAGGGGCACTGAATTTTGACAAGCTGTTGCTTAATAGGATGCCGTTTGCTTTGGAATAGTTCAGTTACAGGGTTTGCTGGGGTTGGAATTTTTATTCTGAAGAAGACGGCTTTGTGGTCCAACCTCATCCGTGAAGACATGATATTGGGGTGGGGGTGCAGTGCTGTCCCATATTGGCGAGTACTAAGTCCAGTATACTTGAACCTCTGGTGGTTGTGCACACTGTGGTGAAGAATGTTTGTGTTAAAGTACAAGAATCATTGTGCCTGTGATTGTGAGGCAGCATATGTTTCCAAGTCTGTACATGGGTAGGAGTCCTCCCTTGAATAGGATATTTAGTTTAATGGTAAGTGTCTCCAGTAGGTACAAGTACAAGCTATGGGATTCTAGAGGCAAAAAGTTACCTATAGCTTGCTAGGATATGGTATGGGACTCTGTCTATGGTGATTTTTACGTGGATAAATTCCGGGGCATCGTCCTGTTTAACCAACTTGGAGTTGTGTGCCACTAATATAGATTGAGACCCACTCCCCACCTTTTGTCCCGGTTTGTGCAGCTGGTGGTCTGAATTTGTGGAAGGCACTGAATCCTCAAACTGCTGGAGCAATTTCTGCAGATTTAAACCATGTCTCAGAAACTGCACAGATGTCTTTTTCTCCAGAGTGAGGAGAGCTTGTAGGGTGTGGAGTTGCTTTTTCAGGCTCCTAACAGTGAGCAGCAACACTTTTATTTTTATTTTTGCTTTTGTTTGCTATGTTGGTAGGTTTGCCAATTTTGCATTGCCTAAAAAGGCTTTAAGGGGGCGGGGGGGTGGTGGATAAAGTATTGGCCAATATTCGGAAGCCTAAGGGGGACAGGTGCACACCATACTTTGCAAAGTAAAGTGGTTTGCTAACCATGTCCTCCCATGCTGACTGATCTTGAATCCTCCTTGAAAGACACTAGAGACTAAGCCAGTTACTAAAGTCCATCCTCTTCCTTTTATTCATACTATGGCATTATCCTTGCTGAATGTAGAATGCTGCTCAGTGCAAGCCACATACCTGCCTGAGCCACATATTCAGAAAGAGCAACAATGTCCATCTTCATGTAGTCCAAGGAAGTACGTCTCCGATCATTATCACCCACATGGACTGTGATAGTCATACTGTTAACTGAGATATAGTGACTTGTGTGGATACATAACTTGGCACATCCTAGCTCCAGATATGTGACTAACCTTCTTGTTCAGTTTGATGAGTGAGGCATGTGTGTGTTATACAATGAAGTCTCCTATGGCAAGAGTCTTGGGTAATGTTTGTTTTCCTTCTGGGCTTTGCTGTTGGGGCTCCATTGGGTGCATGCAAATTTGTGGTGTTTGTTGCTTTTGGTGAGTACTTTTATAGAGATTGCTGAGTATAGGCACTGCCATTTATAGACTTGGGAGGTCTTTGCAGTTTGGAAAGATTGCTTTTTAGTGCCTCACCATACGTTGGTCTCTGTATGTGGTGGACACTGTGGTGGATGTAGAGTGCATGTGTTTTTCACAACCTTGTTTGTATTTGTAATTTTTGCCTCTAGTGATATTTTGTGCTTGTCTTGCGTAATGTGCTTGTTTCTTTTAAGGATTAAATGGTTGTCTGTTAACAAAAGGCAATTGCTACATTGTCACAGGATGCCAGTAATTTGTTTGTATTTATTTATTTGACATGTGTTGACCAGATTAGTCCGACTGAACCAAAGCCCTTTTTCAATGGAGGCCTGGGAAAAAAGTTCTGCACATGTATTTTTATCAAATAGAATAGTAAAAGATATAAAATCATAAAGAAATTATGTACATTACATATCAGAAATTGTATACAAACTTGTTCAAATGAATTAAGCAGTACAGTCAGTGTATTTGAAGAAATACACATGCCAGGAAGCCCTTCTGGAATAAGGATAGTTGATGTATGATCCACTTAAGTAGAACACACATAAGTAGAAGAGGTAGGTTTCAGCAGAAAGTCTAAGGGCAGCTAAAGAGTAGGCAGTAGGAAGTGTACGTGGTGTAGGCAAGAGGGAAGAGAAGAGGACTAGGAGGAACAGTTGTGGAGGGTAATTATAGTCACAGACCCATGTACTGTTTAGAAAGTTTTTGGTAGCAGTGTTGAATTTTTGTTGGTGATGTTTATTCCAAGATTGGGCAGGGGAATAGCTGTATATTTTTTGTCATATTTTACTTTTGGGTTTGTAAATCTGGAGGAGGTTTTGGTCGGAGCTTCGGAGAGCCTTTGGAAGGATAGAGAGAGGAGAGGCAATATCAGGACAGAAGGAGGGTTGGTAAAATATAGAAGGTATGATGTTAAGCTGAGAGAGAAGCAATTGATGGGGAAATTCTAATCAGTTTAAACTCAAGAGCAAGACAGTGGCGAGAGTGGTAGGTTTAATCAGCAGCGAATTTAGCAATTTTATTGTAGAATCCTAATTTTGATAGGAGAGTGGTTTGAAAATTGGTAAGGATTTGTGATCCATAGAAACTGCTTGGAAGGTGTGCATGAGTCAGGGAGATTTTAGCTTTGTTGGATATAATTTTTTTTATTTCTGTACAGGAGTCCAAGTTATTGGTGGGTTTTCTTTGATGTTGTTGAAAACATGCAGGTCAAATTTGAGTTGGTCATCTAGGATGACCCCTAGAAGCTTGGTGTGAGACTCAACTGTGATGGGTGTGTTATTAAGAAGAGATTGAGAAGGTAGTTTTGGGAGTAATGTTGGAGAGCCATTTAACTGATTGATGTCAATCTGTGAGATAACGAGCAAATTAGGAAATAATAGAACGTGGATAGCTTATGTTCTGAGAGTTTGGTAAACAGCAGGGGGGTGGGATAGTGTAAAATGCTTTTGAGAGATCAAGAAATAGGCTAGAGACTAGTTTTATTGTCTCTGGCTTGGGATGTAGTGCTTATGAAGGATATGAGGACAGTGGAGGTGCTATGTTTGGGCAAAAGCCATGGTCTGTGGGAGTAAGTAAGTTTTCTTGGAGGAGGTAGTGAAGGATTTGTTGGTGTACACATTTCTCTAGTATTGTGGAAAGAGGGGATATAATGGCAGTTGGTCTGAAGTTTGCAAGTTCAGGGGAGTTTACCTCCCTTGTGAATTGGCAGAGTATAGACTTGTTTCCAGATTGTGGAACTGTAGATTAAGTAATGGAACAGTTGAGTAGTATGGAGATGGGGAAGGCAACTGAGTGTTGCTGCTTTCTGTAGAAAGAGTGGTGGTAGATTATCCACAGAGGAGGAGCAGGGTTTAGGCTTATAAGGATTTAATGTAGTTGGTAGACACTTTTCAGAGAGAAGGCATGAGAGGAATAAGGGGATGTGTGTGTGTGTGGGGGGGGGGGGCAGGAGAGATATTAGCATTAGAGTTGTAGTTGGTTAGGACTGATAGTTTGCTGATTGTGTCAGTGAAGTATGTATTGAAGTTGGAGGCCATTTCTTGGAGTGTTTGGATCTACCAAGCTGGCTATGGAGACATATTTTGAATATCCATGATGTCTGGACCTTTTATTTGGGTAGGCTACTGTAGGATGTGGGCTGGGTTATACAGAGGTCTCCTTGGGTGGTCCCTGGGGTTTTGCACTAGAATAAGTTAGGTTATGCTAAAATTTGATAGTAGTGCTGTTTAATGTTCTGGAGACAATTTTTACTAGGGGAGGTTTACTCTAGTGCAGTACTGGTTTGCTGGATGGTCACTTAGTGTTATGGGTAAGGTGTTTGGAAAAGAATGGGTGGGAAAGTAATTAAGTTAGGCAGCAGGCAATAGCAATGAAAGAGGGGAGGGAGAGACTTTGGAAGATGGATTACCATAAGGAGCAGAAGCCCAAGACACAACCTTTTAAAACCACTGCAAGACAAGTTTGGAAGGTTGAGAAAGAAATTCAAACTGGAGCTCTGGTCATATGGTTAGAATTTCAGAAACATTTGGCTTTAATGCCTGACTACAGACTCAAAGAACTGGGTGAAAACAGTATCCTGGTAAAAAAATGTAAACTGGCCCTGGAATGCAACTTTAAGTAGGTGTATACAGCTTTGAAAAGTGCTTGAAGCAGAAATCCTGGAACAGAATTCACAGTAGAGTGACTACTGCAATCCTACCAAAGACTAGGGCAACAGAATGCACAAATGTACCAGTAACTCTGTAATAACTGACTAAATGAGGCAATTGTAAAACTGGAAATAGTTTTGTTTAAATCTTACAGTAGTACTCTCTCTTCACACAAATGCAAATTTAAGTTACAAGACTAACATTTCAGAACATACTATAAAAAGTGCAAAGAGAATTTTTTTTGTTAAACCACGGACAAAAAGCAGGGAAGTACAAAAAATATCCCCATGCATTTCACTCAGTGCAACTTGAAATATTTAAGCAAATTTTTCCCCAAGCAAACTTGCAAATTCCACAATTTTAAACTTGCAAATTCCACAATTTTAAACTTGATCATTCCCTCTGTCTGCACATCCCGTGTCTCAACCCTAGCTTTTATTAAAGGAACGCTACCACTAGACGCATTTAAACGGCTGAAGAGGGACAACATTTTCTTTGTGCCATTTTTCCATCCTAATCTTTCCTGAACAGTTCAATGAACTTGTATTTCCTGACATAATCCCATATGTTGGCTCATAATACTAACCCTTATCTTATGTTGGTAGTACAGGTCCGGTATTTGCTGTCTTGCCTTTTATAAATGTATATTTTAGCCATTCAGGCAGCTAGTGCAGAGGATGAATATTATTGGCTGTAAACGAGCTGCTTTCTGATTTGATTCTCTCTGCCTCTAGTTGCCTCCTGAGTGACTTTGAACAAGTTTCTAACCAAGCATTCGTCCCAGGTGAAGTCTGACGAAGGTCCGTACCAGTTGGTGCTCAACCCCAGTTAAACACAAATAAATAAAAGCACTTGTACTTTAATGTCCAATGTACCCCATTCACAGATATGGTGCCAACTTGCCCTGCAAGGTCTCCTAACTTGTGCTTAGTACACCAGGTGAAACTTAAGCAGTGCTTTGTAGAATGGCTTTGGTATTTACTTCCTGTTCACCTTGGCCACTGCTCTTTGGCATAAAATTGTTTTTTAATATGCCCATAATAATTTGCTACCCCTTTTCTTGCATCTTTCCGGTGTCATAACCGTGAAAATACCACACCTTTCTTTTTACTGCTGTCTGCTTTTTTTTGGCTTTGAAGCCCAGCTTAGTATTTTTTTTTTTTTTTTTTTGCTAAGCTCATCAGCCTTGGTCCATCCAGATGCACTCCTTGTTCCTTGTCTAGCACCAAACCCTCTCTGTTGATACCTTTCACAAACAGGTTAACCCTGTTCTCATGGTTCATGGATAATGGTGAACGCAAAAAGAAGAAAAAAAAATTCAGACTTTGGGACTGATGTATGCGGCACACAATGGACCACAGCTCCCTCCATATACCAAATCCATTCAAAATTACTGTCTGCATTTTCATTCTCCAGTACCAACTTTATTGTTCTCAGAACCGTGGATGAATGGGACTCCTCTTGAGAAGGTGGATGAATGGGATTCATCTTGAGAAGAGATGGATGAAGGGCAGCAAACTTGACAGGATGCCAGTCCATTAGAGGATACTCAGACACACACGCATTAAGAATATAACCAATTCACATATCATCATATGTTTGGGATGCGTGAGAAAGTTAGGAAACCTAGTAAAAACCTAATTGTACACAGAGGGCATAAGTAGATGCCCATACAGACCTATTCCATCTTGGAACCGAAAACAGTGAAACTAGAGATGTTGGGCAAAATCTGTACCTGCTGCACCATATTGCACTCCTCTCTGGCAGTGTCCTTTTAACTAGCCTTTTAGTGCATGTCCTCCTTTGTCTTCCTGTACCCATTCCAGTAAATATTTCTTGATAAACAATAGCCTTCTAGTCCTGTTTCTGGCGAAAAGTTTTACAGGAATATTGATTTTTTTTTTCCTTCACTGTAACAATATCATACAGCTGTGTGAAAAAGTCAACAACACTTAATGAATGTTCTACTTCTTATAATCCTTTACCAATTAATAAAATCATTATAACTGTTATAGGTAGTAAACTAAAGATTTCAGCTATTTAATTAGGAAAACTGATCATTTACCTGGTGGTTTGCTGAAAATACCCCCATAGCTTGATGCAGCTGATCTGTTTGGTGCTAAGAATCAAAAAGCTTTGTGTAGCGTATGCAAAAAAGAAGGGACGAACTGCTTCATAAAGTAAATGGTGTATGCAAAAAAGGGAATAGCTACTCAGCAAGTAAATGCAACTACTTGCGTAATAGTGATTGAGCTTTTCCATGTGAACGTTTTAAGTACTATTTTTTCCTGTAGCTCACTTTATACCTAGCAAAGCCATTCCAAGCATGAAGTTGTCTTAGAACAGTAGCTGTCCTACTCCACTTCGTTAGTTTAGATGCATGTGGGTAGGTATGTGTGCATTTTTTTTGTAGTCTGCAGGATCACCCCAGTTAGTCCCCTTTGTGCACCCAAATGACAAATTTGTTCCTCCCACTAGGCCATTTACCAGGGAAGGTATGAGATGAGTGCTAAGGAGTGGGTCAGTCTGCAGACTATAAAATCTCCAGCCCCTCGGTGGCCTGCATGCTCCAGTCCACCTCATTTTGGGAAGTGCGTTCATGGTTCCCTGAATATGTATCTCCCAACCAAGTGTGGCACATCGCTTGCTGCTCAGGCAAGTCTTCATGTTGGCACTGGGGACATACAAAATCTTCCTTCCTCCCCCCAGTATTGGCAATTGGTGTACTGCTAGTTAAACGTGGGTTGTCTGGGGTGCATTCATGGTTTTATTTCTCTGTACAATGGGACTGGGTGCATATAGGTACTGTTCTTGTTTGGAATGCATTGTCTGAATTTGTTATGCCAGATGAAAAATTAAATATGCACATGTTCCCCTGCAGCTGACCTTGTAAAAGGTGTACTGTTTCTGCAGAGGGTATGTGCTTCCTTGTAGTCACCAGAGACCTCAGTGTGTGTGTGTGTGTGTGTGTGTGTGTGTGTGTGTGTGGTAAATATATACAATTTATAATTTTTTCCCCTCCTGGTAGAATAAATATTGATATTTTTTATGTCTCCTTATAGGGTTTTGTGTGTGTGTGTGTGTGTGTGTGGGGGGGGGAGGGCCCACTTCAAAATACTGCAGCTACTCCACTGGCTTCACACAAGGTACTTCTCTTGCTGATCATTTTGCATAGCACCCTGCCATGCATGTTGAACCATCTCTGTGCCAGTTTCATATTTGGGCCCCTAGCTACTGAAACCTTTTTGAGTTTTCCCTTCTCTTAACAGACATTGCTAGGAAGGGGTGGCAACTCCTCTGTAATTTTTAGGCCCCCTTGTTCTGGAGAGCTGCATTTCTTACTGTAGTGTTAAGGTTTGCTGTAGCCTTCCATATTGTGACTCTCTACACCTTTTGTAACATGGGTCCTTTTTGGAGAGAGTACACATCTCCATTCCCCTTAAAGGTTGTACTCTGTTTTAATTTCTCCAAGTTTTTTTGGATTTCTAGTACCATGATGTGAATGGACAAGTTAAAGTAAGGTTAAAGTTTGTGAAATTAGTTTCAATCTTTGTTATCCAAAGGTACTCTTTGCAGCACCTGCAATGTGCTCAGAATTGATTCCCACCAATTTGTATGGAGTTGCAGGTAGCTGTAACCTATCTAAAGACTACAGTATTTTTTTCAGACCCATTACTCTTACTATTAGAGCTGTCTGGATATCCTCCTTCCACATTGCCCTAGGTTCTGCCTGCAAATCCTGGTATTTTTTGATTTTGTCTCTTCGTATGTAAGACGCTGTAATCTGAGTGTAGCAATTTCAATGATCAATGCTACTTTTGTTATATTTTCATGGACTATTGTATTTGGCATTCTCATATCTATTTTTGAACTGTTATCATATGGGATCACCCATTGCTATAAACTTTATTTTCTGTAGTGCTTTGTGGTTCATGATTCCAGTGCGTCTCATCTATTTTAATGTCTGCATTATCCCCAGTGCTACAGTCTGCTGCATAATTGTGCCTTTCAGTATACATGCCCTCTGTCATTAGTATATCACACCCAAAAACAAGATATGCAACTGCTTGTAATTCTTTTTCACAAAACTGGTTAATTTCTCAGACCTGTTCAATGGACTTTGTAAACTAACGTGTAGATAGGCCTTTATCCTTGGCTGCTAGTACTAAGCTTTTGTCTCTTGGTTTAAATTCACCACCTCTCCTTAACCGTTCCTGCATTAGATCCTGATCGATATGAGGATGTTTGACAAGTTTTCTGTTCTTGCAGCTGTGCTGTTTTTGTACCTTATACGCTTTCATTTTTTGGCACATTAGTTGCTGCTTGATTTTATCTACTTGTTGTTTGATTTCCATTCCCATTTGGCACTGGTATGCTTCTGCTAAAGTAAGCAGCAAATTCCTCTTAGACTTGTTCTCGTCATGTTTTAAAACATTTGCTGTATTTGGGTCTTGAGGTCAGGAAGTCCTACGATTGCAGATATGTATATGTAATCAATTTCGAGGAGGCCCATGCCTCCTTCAGAATGGGGAATCATGTATAGTCTTGGTATACAGTGATGTTTATAAATCATTTGAGAAGCATGAAGCACTTTTTGTTTTCCTGTCCAACTGATCCAGTACCTTTTCTGGGCCAGTCAGTCACCCCAAAATTGTAAGTTAGAACAGGAAGAACAAATTAGTTTATAGCTTGGACTTTGTTTCTAGATGTCGGGGCTGTTTTCAGTATTAATTTTAGTCTTCTAAAAATATTCATTACTAAGTTTTGTTTGATTTTTTTTCCCCTTGATTCTTCAATTCCCAAATTTACACTCCCTCCAGCTCATGTTCCTTTGTCATATTTCTGTTTCAGACTGATATTTTCTTGATACGCAGCTTTTCTGCTTTAATGGTTGCTTTTGCACATTTATCAAAACCAAATGCATTTCTTGTATCATCCGAGAAAGTTTTGAGCACTGGCAGTTGTGCTTTCAGTTCCTCACCTGATTTAACTGTAAAGTTTTAAATTGCCCGATAAAAAAAGATAAGTCTTTACACATGGTTACAATTTGTCTCCCAGAAAACAATGAAGCAAACTTTTATGTAGACAGCTTAATGGGTTAAGGGCAAGACAAAAGCGCAATGGTGACAAAGCTACCCTGGAATGCCCTCCTTTGAATTTTTATCCTGGGCATGATGATTTGTCTATCGTAACTTAGCTGCAGAGTAGTTTGCCAGTATGTCATGGTCACTGTAATGGAACTGACCAGTGTAAGGTGTATCCTATACCTCTGTAAGCACTCCTTTATCCACGAATGTGGGATGCTGTCAGATGTTTTTTGTAGTCTATCCATGCCATACTTGGATTTTACCCCTGTTTACAATTCTGCATTATGACTTCAACAACAAATAATCCTTTGTTCCATAAGACTTTCTTTTATTATCCTTTTATTCTGTTGCTGCGATTGAGTTTTCTTCTAAGTAAATATAAACTCTTATCTGCATCAATTTCCATATATAGTTTACACATCACTGGAAAGCAAGCTATTGGTTTATAGTTTTCAGGATAGCTTGTAGGCTCGCCCTTAGAGGAGTATAATTTTTTCCTGTTAAGCAGTTTGGTGTCTGTTTGGGATGTGCATTTAAATGGGTTTTTACTTAAAGCTGAATCTTTGTGTAAAGATGTTAATACTTTTAACCAGAGGTTAGGCACTGCATCTGGGTCTGTGGTTTTTCGATTAGGTACCTTTCTTAATTTTGTTTCAATTTCTCTGGTTGATACTTCATCCCATTTCATATCCTGTACATTTGAACTTCTTACAGTGTCTTTTACTACTTCTATCTATTCAGCATCTTTATGTTCCACATGGTCTTCAGAGAGATTTCTCCAAAATGTGTGCATTTCTTCTTTTTTTTTTTTCATGTGGAATTTGTATTCGTTTTGCCTTGTTTCCCAATTCTTTATAAAACTTTTGAGTCCTCAATGAATTGCTTATTTTGCACTGTTCCTTTATATGTATCTGCATATCTTTTGTTTTTCTGCCTGTGCTGATTTATCTTTAGTATATGATTTGCAATAGTGTGTAGATCTTGGTCTGTTCTGGTAATGTATGTTGCTTTTATCACATCTAGATTGGCATGTATTTTTGTTGATCTATTCCCTCATTTGTACTCCAACAGCGATACCTCTCGTCTTAACTGCGGTTTCTTCTCTGTTTGGTATTTCCTTGATGGTATTTGATTTCTTCCCTTTCTTTCCTGTATTGCTATGTTTTTGTGTTAAGACTAGCTGTTGTTAATTTATCTGCACAGTAATGTAGCCTAATTACTTCTGTTTTATCACTTGAATTTCTGTTATTGGTCTTGATCACTGTGTTCATTTTTTTAAACTTCAAACATTCTGGATCTTCTTATTCACTTTCTGTAGTCTATTTCATTCATTGATCTTGTTTTGATTTAATAGAAATGGATAGACATAACTCTTCCCTTAGATCATTTCTTCTAAACTAAGGACACATTATTTGTTCTCAGTTTCCTGCGGACATTCTACAGAAAGTCCAGAATATCTTCCTTTCCTGTCACATATTCTCTTTAGCTTCAATGTTATCCTTTGCTCTTTCATAGGGCAACTTTCTCACTCCACAACATTGCCTATGTCAGAGTTGCCAACGTTTCCTGCTCCTTCCCTTGCTGTGCAACTCCAATTAAAACTTTTGTACTGGTTTCCTACTGAAGGCTCCAAAGTATCTTCATATGGCAACTGATGATGCTTCCCATTCCACCGGTTTCCCCTTAATTTGGGGCATTGTTCTGACACACTATGATGTTACCAGAGTTGGATTTTCTGCACTAAATCCTTCACTTCATAGGTAATCATAACTTCAGTTTTTATTTCTTTAACTTTTCTGTTACTAATTCACTTCTTTCCCACTTTTTCTTAATTTTTGTGTTGTAAAATGTTCCATATCCATGTGTCTTTGCCAGTATTTCACTTAAAGCAGCACCACAGATACTTTTGTATTGATTAGTTTTGCTGTCTCCTTTACATAAATATTGTACCCAATTAAGTCCTTCTTTCTCATGTACACATTTCTTCTTCAGGGGTCTCCTGTTTCCCCTTAATTTCTTAGTCTTTTTTTTTTGATCTCTTAGACTTTTTACACAAAATTCTTCACTTCACAAGAATCCTGTAACTTCAGCTTCTATTTGTTTAACTTTTTGTTTACTAATCTTCTGTTCTACATTCCCTCTTTGTGAACTTATTTTTGTATTGTGAAATTTTTCAATATCTGGGTGACTTCGTATTTCTGTTCAAAAATCTTTGGAGCTGCTTTTTTTTGTATTGATTATGCAAAAGATAAAGCCAAACTAAATATTGCACCATATCAGATCTTCCATGCCTGTTTATTCCTTTTTAAAAATCTCTAGATTTTGTTCTTTACATTTTTGCAATTCCTCTGTCAGTTCTTTTTCCAACTGGACCAAGGTTTCTTGGTCTATATACTGTTTTTTCATGAATCTATTGTATTAAGGAATGCAAATTTGCATTTGAATCTTTTGACAATTTGTTTTTTATGCAAGTATTTTCTTTTGTCTACTTTCTGTCTGTCTTTTTGTATATCTACTCCTGAAATTCTGTGCTTTTTGCATAATAGTAGCAATACATAATTTTCTTTCCCATTAGCCTAGTACTTACCTATGAACCTATCTGCCCAAGAGCATTTATAAGCCTAGCCAGAGTGTGTTGGCTTTTGCCACCCCCCTTAGATTAGTTCCCTGTGCCTCTGACCAGCAGAGCCATTAGTTCCCTGTGCCTCTGTCTAGCAGAGCCACTGCAGTGATCCCTGGGGTAAATTTTCTGATGTCCTTCAAGGATGCATCTGCAGTCATAACAAATGGGTTGTCCTGTCGTCAGGCAGCCCTTCGGTCGGCCGGATTCCAAAGTCTGGGTCTGGCCTCGGCTGGTGTCGCACTTCACCCGACGTCATCTCTGCTGGTCTTCGGGTATAAAGGCATCAGCCGACGCCATTTTCCTCAGTCTTTCTTGCCGCGTGGCGCCCGAAGCAGAAGCTGTTCGCAAGTGCCGATCGGTCAGATCCAGAGATTACTACTACCGAATACTACTTCATAGACTTCTAAAGCTAAGTACCCGTGGGGACTCTTTCTTGCCTCAGCCGATGTCAGAAAAAGTAAATAACTGTTTAACTTGTGGGAAACAAATACCTCATAAAGATTTCCACTCTTACTGCTTACCTTGTTTAGGCCCAGACCACGACGTAGCAGCCTGTTTAGCCTGTGCTTCCTTCAACCGACGAACGCTTAGGCATCGGTCGGAGTTTGCTGAACAGTTTTTCGGCTCAGATTTTGCGTACATTATGCCGTCGGATCCTCCGACTTCTCAAATTGTTAAACGCAAAGAAAAAGACCGACACTCGCGGTCCGCGGTTTCGGCCGAAACCACGGTTAAGCAAACCGCGAGTGTCTCTGTTTCGGCTGAAACCGAGCAAACGGGTCAATCTTCAGCCGAATCCATGACTACTACCGAGGCTCCTGCTACCCTAGTTGAATCGGCCTCTGAAGTTTTGCCTACTAATGTGGTTCCTATAGAATTATCAGACACCATCCCTTTGGATGTCTCTACCCCAGCACGTGGTGCTGCTAGGCCTCCTGCAGCCATGTCTATTAAGGCCTTTGCCAGGGCTAAAGCAGCCAAAACTGCTAAATCAGTGCCTGTTAAGCCCCCCTCACACAGGCCCAGTTCCAATTCTCAAATGCTTACTCTGGCAGAGGATCTCATCTCTTTAATAAGGGGATCCCAATCTCACCCAGACAGGGCCTCTCAGCCTCCAGAAAAGAGACCTAGAGCAGAGCCCCCAGAGCCAGTGTCCTCAAATGATTCTTCTGATGATTCAGACATTACAGACCATCCAGAGGCTCCTTTTTCTACTTATGAAGATTCCGACGCTGAAGAATCTATTCCATCTGCCTCTCCACCAGAGGAATTTTCCTTTGGGGAAACCTTACATGCCATGAGAGAGCAATTCCAATGGCAGGGACAAGATTTCTCAGATTCAAGAAAAAGGCTTAGGACCTTTCTACACTTACCGCAACATAGGCCCTTAGCTATACCTCCAGTTCTGCCCGTTGTGGATGATGCATTTAATGATGTTTGCACTGCTCCTGATACTTTACCTCCAGCCCCTGCCAAACCAGATAGGTTTTACAGGGTACCGGACACTCCTCACCACCTATACAAGGCCCCACTTGCAGATCCTGAGACTATCTCCCAGGGGCCTAAGGCAGTAGCTTAGACCTCAGCAAAAAAACCCTCTCCCTTCTGAAAGGGAATCCAGGTCCTTCGAGAGATGGGGTAAAAAGTTTACACCTCTGCTACTCTTTCAGCTAGAGCTTTGAACTGTCAGTTTCATATGATCCAATACCAAGAGTTTATGCTTGATCAGTTAACTAAGAAACTGTCCTCTGTTGACTCCTTAGATAAGAAATATGTTTTAGAAATGGTGAATAACATTCAGCAGGTTAGTAACCATTCTTTAAAATGTGGCTATGATGCACTGGAGGCTTAATTTAGATCAGCCATGACTGGCACAGTTATAAGAAGGCATGCATGGTTGAAAGAACAGGTCTTGCCGGATCATGTTAAAGCAAAGCTGTTAGATGCTCCTATGGATAAGGCCAGTCTATTTGGTTCTCCTGCTCAGCAAGTAATGAAGAAAATGGAAGAGAAGGCAAAATCTGTACAAACAGTTAAAGATTTCTTACAGGTTCAGCCCCCAAGGTTTAGCAGGAACTGGCCTTCCAAAAATTGGTCCTTTCCAGACTCCTCTAAATCTCAGAGAGGCAGGAATAGACGCTCCAGAGGCAGAAATCAATCCAGAGGAGGTGCCTACAGAGGACGCCAGTGGCAAGGCAATAACCAGCGAGGCACAGACACAACCACTGCCACTGCAACAGGACAATCACAGTGACTTGGCTCTGACACCGCCTACCAGGGAACAAATAGCAGCACCCTTAGGCGGAAAGTTAGCCTTATTTTCAAAAAATTGGTACTATATCACAAAAGACAAGTGGATTTTGCAGACCATAGACCAAGGCTACAGGTTTCACTTCCACACCTTACCAGTAAAAAGAGGAATGCCAAACCTACCTCCAAATCAGAAAACAGAAGCTCTAAAGCAGATAGCTCAATTAACAAAGATGAGAGCTGTGGAAAGAGTACCACCAACAGAACAGGGCAAAGGATTCTACTCCAGACTCTTACTAGTACCAAGAAAACAGAAAAGTTGGAGACCTATTCTAGACCTGTCCGCCTTAAACACATTCATCATTGTCCCAAAATTCAAAATGCTGACCCTACAGCAACTTCTTCCCATGCTGGGCAAGGAGTGTTGGCTGGTAACTCTAGATCTCAAGGAGGCATACCTGCACGTCCCCATACGACCAAATTGCAGAAGATACCTCAGATTTCTTGCAGGATCAGAGCATTATCAATTCTCAGCATTGCCCTTTGGCTTATCTACTGCGCCCAGAGTATTCACAAAATGCCTGGCATCAGTAATCGCTCATTGCAGGCTACAGGGAATCCAAATTTATCCATACCTGGACGACTGCCTGATACAAGCGGACAACAAAAGCAAACTGACAAAAGACTTACAAAGAGTCATTTGCTTACTACAAGCCCTGGGATACACAGTCAATTTAAAAAAGTCAAGACTAATACCATCCCAAACAAAAACATTCTTGGGTGCAGAATTGGACACAGTAAAACAAATGGCATTCCTAACTGCAGAAAAACAAGAACAACTCCTCATTACTTCTTGGCATTAACAAAGCAGAACAAACTAACAGCAAGGAAAGTACTGCAGGCCTTGGGCTTCATGGCATCATGCATAATCCTGGTCCCCCATGCCAGATTGCATATGAGAAAACTACAGTGGTACCTAAAGAATTTATGGTCTCAACACAGGCACAGCTTAGAAACCGAAATACCACTAATCCCATGCCTGAAACAAGAGTTCCTATGGTGGGCTCAAGCATGCCAGTCAAACCCAGCCTTGCCCTTCCACAACTTTCAAGCAAGCCAAACCATCACAACGGACGCCTCAGACATAGGTTGGGGGGCCCACATGCTGGACAAATGCATACAAGGAATTATGGACCCCAGATCAACTGCACCTGCACATAAATCAAAAAGAAATGCTGGCAGTAAAACTAGCAATCCAGAATTTCAGACCATTCCTCAAAGAAGGCCATTTGATGATAAGGACAGACAACACCACAGTCATGTGGTACATCAACAAACAGGGAGGCACTCATTCATACCCCCTATGCCGAATGACTCTGGACCTATGGAATATGGCTTTGAGCTACAACATTCAGTTACAGGCAATATTTGTACCGGGAAAAGAAAACATCCTAGCAGACATGTTAAGCAGAACTACCTCGGATGCTCACGAATGGATGCTACACCCGGACATCTTCAAGGCCATCACACAGAAATGGGGAATGCCACAAATAGACCTATTCGCATCCCCACTCAATCACCAGCTCAAGAAATTCTGCACAAGGACATACCACCCACTTGCATGGAAGGTGGACTCTCTATCCTTTAGTTGGAAAGGCCTGACAGCATATGCATTCCCACCTCTTCCTTTGATGCACAAGATACTACTGAAAATCAAAGAGGAGCGCCCAAGGATAATTCTGATAGCTCCAAATTGGCCAAGACAACACTGGTATCCATTGCTGAGGAGCATGTCACGGGGAGAACGTGGACACTACCCTGATGCCTTTGATGTTAACTCAGAGCGACTACAACATCATGCATCCAAATCTAAAACTCTGCAACTAACTGCCTGGAACATTACATAACAGCAACTAACCCAGATTTATCCCAAAGGGTTAAAGACATTATCCTGAGGCCCGCAGACCTTCTACAAGAAGGAACTATGCAGGGAAATGGAAAAGGTTTGTCATTTGGAGCACTGAAAGAGGAAAAGATGTGTCAAAGATAGATATTGCCAACATCCTGGAGTATTTGGCAGAGCTTCTCCATACAGGCCTGTCCTATTCCTCCATCAAGATACATGCATCAGCTATTTCTGCAGAATACAGCTTCGATCCCCCTGTCTTCTCACATCCTCTACTCAGGCAGTTCCTCAGAGGAATCAAGAATGTAAAACCTCCTAGGAAACCACCATTGCCAGCATGGGACTTGAACTTTGTGCTAGAAAAATTGACACTCCCTCCATTCGAACCAGCAGCAACAGCAGATCTTCAACACCTATCCTGGAAAACTGCTTTCCTACTGGCAATTACTTCAGCAAGAAGGGTTTCGGAACTACAGGCCTTAATGGCAGTACAACCCTTCCTAATCTTCCATCAAGATAGAGTATCCATGAGAACTAATCCTACATTTATGCCTAAGGTGGTATCCAGAGTGTCTCTATACCAGGCAATCCACCTACCTACCTTCTTTCCCAATCCACAGAACAGGGGGGAAAGACTGCTGCATACCTTGGATGTACATAGACAGTTGCGCTACTACCTGGACAGAACCAAGGGCAATAGAAAAACTGACCAGCTTCTAGTGGCCTATGCAACAGGAAGGAAGGAAAAGCAATTTCAAAACAGACAATTTCAAGTGGATAGGAAATTGCATCAGATTCTGTTACTCCTACCATGGAAAACCAATTCCACAGAACATAAGACCTCACTCTACAAGGGCTACAGCCACTACCACAGCTTTCTTACGAGGAGTGGCAACCAAGGACATTATTGAGGCGGCTACTTGGACCTCCGTGCATACATTTGCCAAGCATTATAACTTACCTCTATACTCTAGATCCCGAGCAGGGTTTGCCACTGCTGTATTGCAAGGGATCCTAACTACACCATAATTCTTCTTCCTCCTCCCCTAGTTTGGATATGGTATTCTACCCATTTGTTATGACTGCAGATGCATCCTTGAAGGACATAGTACAGTTTTGTACCTACCATAAATGTAGATGTCCGAACAGGATAGCATCTGCAGTCAGGATTACCCACCCTCCTTCCCTTCTGTGGTATTCCTAGGGTATTTGCCCTCCTAATAGCTAGCTGGGGGGGGATCTCTTATGGTGTATTTGTTTGTATATATGTAGATACATGCTTATTTTTTGTGTTTGCCTACCCTTTTTTTGGAAACATTGGCATTTACCCAAAATTTAGTTTTCCAAGAGGGCAACTGGCATCTGGGGCAAGAAACACTGAGGAAAATGGCGTCGGCTGATGCCTTTATACCCGAAGACCAGCAGAGATGACGTCAGGTGAAGTGCGACACCAGCCGAGGCCAGACCCAGACTTTGGAATCCGGCCGACCGAAGGGCTGCCTGACGACAGGACAACCCATTTGTTATGACTGCAGATGCTATCCTGTTCGGACATCTACATTTATGGTAGGTACAAAACTGTACTTTTCATTATTGGAATCTTGTTCCAAAGCATGGGGAGTCTCTGGGTCTGGAATCTACCCCTGCAGCACGTCCTATTTATTGTTGTGGTAAGGTTTATATCCCTAGAGCATGTGGCTCTCGTGGAGCATATCCATCAATTTTGGGTTGGACATGGCCTTGTATGTCAAGCAGAGATCACCTCTGAGTAAGTGGTATGCAACCAAGTACAGCTGGAGTTTCTTTAGTCTGGCTGCATAGGTCATCTGTTTGAGGCCAATAATCCTCTTGGTGAGGTACTATTGTGGTCTTTCCAGCTGTTGCAGGTGTCTTGTAATGTACATCACAAATGGGGCGTTGTATTCTATAATGGGTCTAATAAGTGATGAGTAGAGAAGCACAATAACCTCCTTTGTTCTGGATGAGACCCCTTTTGAGGTTAGGTGGGCCACGTAAAAGGATTTTTCTAACCACCTTGGCAATATGATTATCAAAGGAGAGATTGACATCTACTTGGGACACCAGATCCCTTATTACTTTTTCTGTATTTAGAGGACTACCACTTATGTGGTAGTTCATGTGTACTTTGTTTTTCCCAAAGGGGATGACTATGCACTTTTTGGCATTTAGCTTGAGGCCATGATTTTGACACCAGGTATCCATCTCTGTGAGACCCATCTGGAGGGTGTCTGTATCAGCCAGAGAATCAATTATGGCCCCTAGTTTGTAGTTGGCCAGCCAAAGACCTCTTGTGCTTGCCTGTACCTCTGAGAAGTATATACCAAACAGGAGGGGTCCTAGGACTGAGCCCTGGGGGGTGCCACTTGTAACCGATTTAGAATTGGACCTAGAGTTTGCAACTCTCACTGTGTGGGTTCTGTCCGTAAGCCAGTTTACAACCCATCTCTTGACGTAGGGGTTAATGTTCAGGTTGGTGAGTTTGTCTATAATATCAGAATGGGTAATGGTGTCGAAAGCCTTTGTGAGGTCTAGGTAGGCTGTGTGGACCCCCTTACCCTCATCTAATGCCCTGGTAACTGTCTCAAAGAAGTCCACCAGGTTTAGGAGGCATGATCTGCCCTTAACAAAGCCAAACTGGGTGGGTTCCAAAGTTTGGAGGTTCCCAATGTCTCTGTTAATGAATTCCATGATTATGCATTCCATAGCCTTGCATAGGGCAATAGTTCCCGGGGTCCGTTGTGGCACCACCTTTGTGGAGTGGGATAACTGTTGCTGTGCACCCTCTGTGTATGTAGCCTGTAGAGAGGCTGAGTTTGAACAGTGTGTTTAGGTGAGGGGTTAGTTTATTTTGGAACTCTTGTAAGACACAACCTGGGACACCATCCGGTCCCATTGAGGCTTTGTATAGGGCTGTTTTAACCTGTGTCTGTGATTGCTGGGGCCTTACATTCTTCTGGTATGGTTATGGGCCGTTTAGGGGGTGAGATGGGTGTGAAGCTTACACTGAACCTGTCTGCCAAAATGTTGGCAATATCAGTTGGTTCAGTGTATTTTGTGCCATTCTGCACCAACTCAGAGCAGATCTGAGAGTTTCCACTTAGGTTCTTGACATAGCTAAAGAACGCTTTGTGATTATCTTTGGAGTCCTTGGCAATTTTTCTTTCGAAGCTAGCCTTGGATGATTTAATGAGGGATCGTAGTTTCTTGCTGATACTGATCAGGGATGCCTTTCCTTCTAGGGATTTTGCTCTTATCTGTACTAGTTTCCTACTTCTATTGTAGAGCCTGTTTATGGCAGGGGTCCACCAGACTGGTTTCCGTTTCTTGGAGGAGTGAGTCTTGGTTTTACTTGGGATAGCACGATCCATGGGTTCCTGCAGATGATCATAGAGTGCCTTCGTATAGGTTCCAGCAGCTTGGACAGCATTGTCCATTGGTGTGGGGACTGTGAACCTTTCCACCTCGGTCTTAAGCAACATGAAGTTTGCTTTTGAAAAGTTTTTCATGGTGGTTTCCTTGATTGGGGTTGGGGGTGGAATGTGAATATCCAGAGTGATTAGTCTGTGGTCTTATCTAACCAGCGAGGGGTTGACATTAGGTGTGGAACACCGGTCGCCCATGTTGGTGATGACCAGGTCCAATATGTTGTTCCCTCTGGTGGGGGTGTTGACCAGTTGATCCAGGGCGTTCGAGTTTATAAATTCTAGGAAGAGTTGGGCAAGGGAGTTAGTACTTGAGTAGTTCTCCCAGTTAATGTTTGAGTAGTTGAAATCACCCAGTATTAGGGTGTTTGGTAGGACCTTCATATTTCCCAGTGTCTCCAGAAATGTGGAATGGGGGTCCTGGGTCATGGAGGGTGATCTGTAGCAAGCTACAATTTGAATTGCAGTTTTGCCTGTTGTTAGTTGCACTTGGATGATCTCTGATGCATCGTGCTGCACCACTAACCTGGAGGTGTGAGTATCCTTGATGAATATGGTTACACCCCCGCCTTTTGTGTTTTGGTCCGGGTTCTGTGGCCGAAAGGTATGGTATGAGTTATATCCTGGGAGTGCTGGGGTGCTCTCTGGAGCCTTAAACCAGGTTTCTGTTACAGCACAGATATCGATGTTCTCCATACTGAGGAGTGCCTCAAGTGCGTGCATTTTGAGGTTTAGACTTCTGGCGTTGAGGAGCATTACCCTCCGTTTTTGGTTACTTGTGCTATTTACAATGGTGGGTTTGTCTTTTGAGCCTTGCCTAAAAAGGCACTATGGGGGCGGCAAGAGCCTTTGCCAGTATTCGAAAGCTTAAGGGTGATAGCCATCTCTTGTGAAGCAACGTGGCTTGTCAAGCATGTCATCCCAGGCAGACAGATACTGGATCCCCTTTGAATAATACCAGAAACTTAGCCAATTGTTGAAGTTGATCATTTTTTCTTTATACTGTGGCATCATTCTTGGTGAGGGTAGGATGCTACTCAGGGTCATACTTGCCTGGGCTACATGTTCAGAGAGCTCTTCCATGTCTCTTTTTTCATGTAGTCCAGGGAGGTACGTCTCAGGTCATTCACACCAACATGTACAATGACAGAGTCTTATTTGTACTTGTTCTGGAGTGACCTGAGTGCTTGCGTTATGTGGCGGATCCTGGCACCCGACAGGCAGCTAACTGTAACTTTCTCCTTGTCCAGCCTAGTTAGTGGGACATCAGTGTGCCTGACTATTGAGTCACCTATTACTAGTGTGTTGGGTTTGTTATTTTGCCTTAAGGACTGTGATTGCGTGGCACACTGATTATGTGAAGTATGTGTTTCATGGTTGGCGATGGGTTTTGGAGGTTGCTTGGATGTCTGCTTTGGAGGTCTCTGTTGCTTTGCCAGATTTTTATTTAGAGCCTCCGAGTATGTTTTCGAGTATTTGTGTGTTGTTTGCCTGTGTTGGTTTGTTGGGTCTATGTGAGACTGGTTGTGTGTTGCAAGTGTTACCCTTCTCCTCTTGATAGTCCGTTAGTCTGGGGTTGAGAGTGCTTTGCCTCCAGTCTGGGTGTATAATTGCATTTCTCGCATATATTAGTGTTTGGTGATAGGAGAAGAGGGTTGTCTATGTACATGAGGCAGTTGTAACATTGCCTCAAAATGCCCAGATTCACCAGGTGGACTGGAGAGTACACTGGAAACTGCCCATTGCACATACCTCTGTTTTTCTGATTGACTGGTGTGGACAAATGAGCCTTGTCCTTCTGGACAGTATAAGGGGGCTAGTGCTAGTTGGTAGTTAGTGCTTATGAGGTTTAAGCAAGTGCTGGGCTGTAAAATGAATGGTTTTTGAGTGCTAAAGTTAAAGGTTTGTCTAGTTCCAAGGGAAAAACTGAAGAGTAGACTTTGTGGAGTCGGGAATAGTTAACCCCTAGCTAACCGGCGCTGCCCAGCGCGCAAAACCCCGCAAATGCAGTTTTTATATCAGAAAGATTAAAGAGATAGAAATAAGCCCAAAATGGCCAATAAACCTACAGTTTCAGGGCAGAAACCAGTCTGCTCCAAGGGCAGGTAGGCTGTTCAGAGCTCCCCACTCTCACTGGTGATCAAAGAAACTTCCTTTTTGCCCAAGTAAGGTATAGCAAAACACAGAAGCTTAAACATAGTCCAGGTATCGACAGGTATCTGAAACTGGACTTTTCTAGCTTAGTAAGGCAGGAAAAATAGCAAGATTTTTTTTTTTCCCAAGAAAACAGTAGAAACAAATGCAAAATTACTTTTATGGTGTAGTAATGGCTGTCGCACTTGAGTGGGAAGCCAGTAACAGTTAAAAATACAATTTACAACAAAAAACGAATTTTAAAGTGCAAGCACAAATAAATGCAATTTCAGTGTAAAATGAGCGTTCTGAGAAGCAATAAATGCCAAAAAGCGAACATTTAGGTGGAAATAGCAATAAGCAACAAGAAAAACCAAAAAGATGGTACTTAAATACTCCAAAGTCTCTCGTTTTGTGTCTCTGGGGTTGTTCTCATTGGTCAATTCTCAATGGTCCACTCTATAATCTTTGACTCTCTTGTGGCATGTCAGTTTTTGTGGACTACTACTACATCAGAGGGGTTATCCTCCCCTTGAGCCTGGCCTAATCCCTATGTAGGAATGTTTTTCAGCATCTTGAGGATTCTACATCATTTTTTCCAGTCCTGGCACCAATGTGCCTGCTAGGATTGGACACTATCATGTAACTTGTGTACCCAGCTATCTTTTATTTCTTAACATACTTCTGTCCATGAT
Organism: Protopterus annectens; assembly: GCF_019279795.1. Lineage (NCBI taxonomy): Eukaryota > Metazoa > Chordata > Ceratodontiformes > Protopteridae > Protopterus > Protopterus annectens. The sequence goes on from NC_056739.1 coordinate 311,487,292, forward strand.
GTATGCTATATAAAATAGTCTGTATATCGGTGTCATGTTGGCTTGATTCTATGAAAACAGGATCCACTTTGTGAAGGTACTCACCGGCACTTGGGGGTTGAATTCAGTTTTAGCTCTACTACTCTCCTTTGCTTGCTGATTGTGTTGTCTCTTCATTCAGACCTCCTACCAGTGAAAGTTAATGTTTAATGAGCAAACAAGCTTAGTAACTTATTCTCACCTTATTGGAAATACGTAGGATACAAGAAAAAAAAGCCCAGTGAGTTTGCTTTTTTAATTCTGTAGGTAAAAGGCATCTTGAATGCAGTGCTTTGAAAGTTAAGGGGGAAAAAATTAGGAAAACCTTGTACTGTGGATCCTTGCAGGCATGTTAACCAGTTGTCCTCTGTAACCTGTCTTCGGTACCTACTACATGTCCCTTTATTAGTGACTTTAGAGACATGCAGCATGTAAGAATTTACTAGTGTCACTAGGCTATATTTTGTTGTTCAGCATTAATACTGCCTACTGTTTAAAAGCCATGTTAGCTGAATAGTAAGTAGTAGTTACTTATGCTTCTTTGTAGTCCTGTTCAAGTGTGAAAAGACAGTCACAATCTGTGCTCATTGAGCACACTGATAGTTTTTTGTGCTGCTGTCATGCATTGCTGCATTGAAATCCAGGTTTCTTCCTATAAAATCAAAATTCAGTTTTCCAGTTGCATATTGAGCCATGTGATAGTTTCTCGAGTAGCTTCCTCAAGTTTGATGCCCCCTGACATACAGAGCTTCATCTCTTTAAGATGGGTCCCTATTAATTCATCGAACAACCACAACTTTGAATGGCATTTCATCAGAAATGCTGTTCGTAGAACCGTTCTGACTGCGATCGCATTACAGTAAGGATCAGGAAACTGGCCCTGTCCCCACTATAGTGCGATCTCAGAGCTGGTATAATTACTGGGGGGTGTGGGGTGCACAGCCCCTCACACGGGGGGATTCGATGAATGAATGGCATTTTCGATGAAATTTCTTTCAAAGATGTGGTCATTCAATGAATTAATAGATTCCTTTAAGATATATTTGCTTAACTTAAACTCTAGCAAGTAATGCATGCTATTGCTAAACTGCATCGACCTACAAACATCTGAGTTAGGATTAACAGTTACACCCTCAGTTTTACAACTGGATAATTGTTTCTTTGCTTACAAAGCTGAGTTGACCATATTTTGCGGTTTCCCTTTTCACCTCAATTTGTACTTCATTTTCACTACTGCTGCACTACATTAATTGACTTGTGGATTGCAATGTATAAGATGTATGCTGGTAGGGTACCTTTTGGAAGTCTTGTCTATCATGATTTTGACCTTGTAATGGTGAAAGGTTAAGTGTGAGTGGAGGATGTATAGTAATTGCAGCATTTCTGAGTATTCAGTCAATTTCAGGATGCATCCGACTTTCAGTTTAAGGGTTCAGAAGAATAACAGTGAGGTCTCGAATTCAGTGATTTTTATTTTCCTGAATCCTTGTTTTGTTTTTCTTGAGGTACCCAGACCTGCAGTATCTGAATACCTGGTTCTGAATTCCCTCCAACCCACAGATCTTTCCTTGAATAGTGATATTATTGAGCCCAGTGGGACTACCTGACTAACAATTTAAATAGATTATTAAGTTATAAATACATAATTGACCAAGGCTCACAGGTGCTTCTTCAACCTCATGCAAGTCTTTTCCTACTTTTGTTTTCTACCTGTAGAAGCTAAGAAAGTAAATCAAAAGTTGGGAGCTTTTGGCTTGGTGGGCTAAGACAGATGAAATCTTGTTAAGGAATTGAGGGGCTAAATTTAGAGCTAAAAATGGTAAGTTCTATGGAAAAGGGCAAAATTGAGAGGTGTTAAATTCTGGCTAAAGGTGTCTTATTTGGAGAAATCAGAGTGAGCTGCAGAATCGGTTTGCCCATTCTTGGGGGGGGGGGGTCCTGATCAAGTAATGCTGCAGTGCAAAGCAGAGGCTTGCATGAAATCCTCTGACTAAGGGGATGTAGGCTTGGAAACCCATGCCAGAGACTGTAGCCTTCAAAGAGCGTGTGTAAGGAGTATGCATATGTCAGGGAGGGAGGGTAGTGGAATCCCTGTGGTGATGTGGTACCTGTGACACCACCAGAGAGAGGGGTTACAACAGGGGAACTCCGCTTTCGTCAAGCCATGACAGAATAGTGCACCCCACTGCCTGCAAGGTCCTCCAAGTTCACATTCTGGGAGGATAAGCCAGAGTCTCTTAAGTGAGACAGAACACACTTGATCACACCTAAATTAAAAGTAATGGTCTCCTTCAGACCACAGTCCTGAGGGGGGTACAAGTGAGACATGTTTGGTATTCGTGAGGACTACACATCTCCAAGACTGTTAAAAGATGCAGGTACATAGATATGTAGGCACCAAAGCACTCTCATGGCTGCATGGATGTTGCGCCCCCCCCCCCCCCCCCCAGATATATTTCACCTTGAACCTTAGTGAATGTCTGAGTGAGGGAAGGGAATGAATGGACATGATTCTTGTGGATGAGGCTTGATGGTCAGTAGGCAGTGGGGCAGCAAAATCAAATGGAGGGAAAAATCACATAGAAAATAAATGTGATCTTCGTGACCTTTGTGGCTGAGCCTGCTTTAGGTTACCCATCTATAGTAAAATGTGCAGCTTTAAATGTTGCAACTGCCAGTGTTAGTTGTTTGAACTTGATATGGGGTGAAGTAGTTAATCTCCATTGGAAATATTCTGGTAGTTTCTGGTTTACAGCCGGTCCTGGTGGTGGTTGTCTTGAGCATGCTTTTTTTAAAACTGGCAGGGAGGCAGAATGATTATAGATTTCTTATTAGTGGCATGCATTAAGCTTAGACTAGGCTTCTTCTGTTCTTCAAATGTTGTTTATCTAGAAGTTTATGTACTATCCTTTCAGGCTCATCCAATAAAGTTCTTCTGTCTTCTGTTCCTGCATACTGACCACTTTGTACTGTAGTGATATCTGTTATCACATCTGATGCTTTTGAGGTATCTTTGCAACTCAGGGCACCTGAGACTAAAGTTTTAAAAGAAGGGTTTAAAATGGTTTTGGTGAAAATGTTATGGCTGAGATGCAGAATTTACTGTATCTTTAAAGGTTTCAAGTCTTCGTTCTGAAACTTTACTCTTGCTATTAACCAAACTGTAGGATTTATGCATTTTATATGGTTTAATGTGGAGTTGTCCTTAAGACAGTGTTATCAAAGAACCATTCTGTCCTTTATGCCAAAAACTATTTCAATGAAATCAGCTTTTCTGTTCCCATCTTGGGAACTTTACACAAAAGACTAAAGACGTCACATTGTTGAAGTTTTTGTTTGCTCTCTTTATCTAAAGGGAAACTGGGCCGATCTTTACTGGAGAGTTTTCTTGCAAGTGGTTAGTAAACTGCATTGTATTTTTTTATGAAAAAGTAACAAAATATGTTTAATTCTGTCTTTATTAGCATAGTGATTTATTACAAAGTTCTCTTAATGTTTTGGCTCAGGATGGTCTTAAGATACAACTTTGTAAACATTGTGATAAGTCCGTGTTCTAGGTTTTGTTGTCAGTCCAGAGTGAGCGATTCAGAAATGAATAATGCTGAGAAGCATAACTTAATGTGGTCAGGTTTGTTCAGATTTAATTTCATGGCATGAAGCTAATGTGGCTAAATTTGCCAGTAAACTTAAGTGCTGAAATATTTATTCTTGATTTAGCTATATTCCATGAAGCTAGGAATGTGTTTTGGGGAAAAACCCAATTCCATTAAACAGTACTTCAGAGCTCTACTCACTTTTCATACCCCCCCCCCCCAACTGTCACATGGCTTGTTCTGTTAGTACCATCCTCTGTTCTTGGATCAGGTTGGTACATTGCTTGTTTCTTCTATCCATGGTCTTATGACTACGATGACAGACGGCTGTGATGGTGAAGGGACTAAAATGGTGCGAGCTAATCCGTAACAGAAGACCTTTGAACTGTGTGGATGCTGGCTAATGTGTGATTATCCTGTCTTCATACCCTTATGTAAAACAATTCCAATACATTGTATATATGTGTTATACTGTTTCATTTTCCATTTAAAATGGTGTGAGCTACTCAGTAACAGAAGACCGTTGAACTATGTGGATGATGGCTAAACCAGTAATCGGCAAATTCATCAGTTCTTCTTTCGAGATGATAGGCAAAAGTAAGGAAATGGCATGTTAAGTATGGCACCTTCAGAACCTGACTAGCCAGCGTACCTCCTTAAATGTCAACATGGATCAACCAATAGTTGAGCATAACATTTTACATTGTGTACCAGTACACCGTTACAGTAATACGTCTGTATGGATCACCCACTAGTTCAGCATAACATTTATCGTCTGTATGGATCACCCACTAGTTCAGCATAACATTTTACATTGTGTACCAGTACACCGTTACAGTAATACGTCTGTATGGATCACCCAATAGTTCAGCATAACATTTTACATTGTGTACCAGTACACCATTACAGTAATACGTCTGTATGGATCACCCAATAGTTCAGCATAACATTTTACATTGTATACCAGTACACCGTTACAGTAATACATGTGTATGCTCCTTTATTTACTGTAAAGTTACAAGTTGTCACAACAAGCTGATCACTACAGTGTCTGTGTGTTATTAGGTTAGCATTTTAAGGATGCATAACTGTCGGTGTGACTGAGAAATGGTGCAGGTTGGGGGACATGCTTAACTAGGGTGCAGAAACATTTAAATATTTAATTTAAAATTTTCCATTCAGAAATAGCACATTTCAAGACACCAGGAAAATGCAGATGTCCTTCAAGGATGCATCTGCAGTCCTTACATATGGGTTGTCCTGCCTCAGGCAGCCCTGCGGTCAGCCGGATTCCAAAGTCTGGATCCGGCGTCGGCTGATGTCGCCCTTTCCCCGACGTCAGAGCGCCTGGGGTATAAAAGAGTCAGCCGACGCCATCTTCCTCAGTCTTTCTTGCCGCGTGGTGCCCAAAGCAAAAGCAGTTCGCAAGTGCCGGTCGGCCAGCTCCTGTAAATTCAGCTACCGAAGACTTCAAAAAGCTAAGTACCCCATTGGGGACTCTTTCTTGCCTCAGCCGATGTCAGATCAAACGCTTAAAGTTAATAATTGCGTGACTTGTGGGAAACAAATACCTCATAAGGATTTCCATTCCTACTGCCTCCCTTGCCTAGGCCCAGACCACGACGTCTCGGCCTGTACTGCCTGTGCCTCCTTTAATCGACGCACTCTTAGGCGTCAGTCGGAGTTTGCAGAGGAATTCTTTGGGGCTAGTTTCTCTTATAAAATGCCGTCAGACTCCGACTTCTCATTTAACCAAAAAACGGAAGGACAAGGACCGACACACGCGGATCATGGTTTCTGCTGAAACCACGCCTAGGCCTACCACAAGTGTCTCAGTCTCGGCTGAAACAGAGTCCTTGGTACTTCCGACCGTGGAAACGGTACAACCGACAGCCTCTGCGGGAGTCTGTTTTGGATTTACCCTCGGAAACCGGTGTTTAGGAAACTACCAACACCATTCCCTTAGACAAGACTACCCCAGCACGTGGAGCAGCCAGGCCCCCTGCATCCATGTCCATTAAAGCATTCACTAGGGCTAAAGCTGCTAAGCAACAAAAAAACTCTGCCTCCCAAGACTATTTCTCAGGGATCCACTACAGGTTCACAGATACCAAGTTTGGCTGAGGATCTTATTTCCTTAATTAGGGGATCCCAGCCTCATCCGGACAGGGGCTCTCAACCCCCTCCAGACAAAAGGCCCAGGGCTGAGTCCGCTGATTCTCAGTCCTCTGAGGCCTCTGATGGCTCTGCTCTATCAGATTACCAGGAGGAGGCCTTCAAGGATTACGAGGATTCTGATGCAGAGGAATCCATTCCCTCTGCCTCCCCTCCTGAAGAGCTGTCCTTTGGGGAGACCCTTCACTCCATGAGAGAGCATTTCCAATGGCAGGGCCAGGAATTCTCAGATTCCAGGAAGAGATTAAGGACTTTTCTTCATTTACCTCCGCATAGACCTTTGGCTATTCCTCCTGTTTTAAGTGTCATTGATGATGTGTATTCTGAGTCTAGCACTACCCCTGACACCCTTCCTCCGGCTCATGTTAAACCCGATAGGTACCACAGGGTCCCGGACTCTCATCATTTCCTTTACAAGGCCCACTCTGCTGACCCAGAAACTATTTCCCAGGGTCCTAAAGGGGTTGCAGCTGCCACTACTAAAAATCCACTCCCCTCTGAAAGGGAGTCCAGGGCTTTAGAGAGATGGGGTAAACAAGTGTATACTACTTCCACTCTGTCTGTGAGGGCTTTAAATTGTCAATTTCATATGATACAGTACCAAGAGTATTTGTTGGATGAATTGCAGAAAAAGCTGTCTTCTCCTGAACCCCTAGACCATAAGTCACTTCAGGATCTGGTACATAATTCACAACAGGTTAGCAACCATTTCTTGCAGTGTGGTTATGATGCATTGGAAGCTTCATGTAGGTCAGCAATGACAAGTGCAGTCATACGTAGACATGCTTGGCTGAAGGAACAATCTCTGCCAGATCATGTTAAGGCTAAGCTTCTGGATGCTCCACTAGAAAAGCAAAAGTTAGTTGGCTCCACTGCTCAGGAGGTCTTAAAGAAATTTCAGGAAAAGGCTAAATCTGTACAAACAGTCAACGATTTCCTCCAGGTACAACCACCAAGATTCAGCAAAAATTGGCCTTCTAAGAATTGGTCCTTTCCGGAAGAGAGATATCAAAGAGGCAAGAACAGGCGTGCCAGAGGTAGAGGGCAAGCTAGAGGCTCCTACAGAGGACGTCAATGGCAGCCTCCTAACCAGCGAGGTAGTGCAGGACCCAACAACTGCTGCACAAGGACAGACTCTATGACTTCACCTTGATCCCGCCAACCAGGGCTCAATTAGAAGCACCTTTGGGCGGAAAATTGTCTTTATTCTCAAGAAATTGGCACAGTATTACAAGGGACAAATGGACACTGCAAATAATAGACAAAGGATACAGGTTCCATTTCCATACATTACCAAAAAGAAAAGGAATGCCAAACCTGCCACCAAATCAAAGGGCAGAGGCTTTAAAACAAATTGCCAACCTATTGCAAATGAAAGCTATAGAAAAGGTTCCTCTCGCAGAACAAGGCCAAGGATTTTATGGAGGCCTATTCTCTATTTGTCCGCACTCAATACTTGTCTCATTGTGCCAAAATTCAAAATGTTGACCCTACAGCAACTCCTTCCCATGCTGGGCATGGGGTCTTGGCTGGTAACTCTAGACCTCAAGGAGGCATACCTGCATGTCCCTATCAGACAAAGTTGCAGAAGACACCTCAGATTTCTTGCAGTGTCAGAGCATTATCAATTCTCAGCATTGCCCTTTGGCTTATCTACTGCGCCCAGAGTATTCACGAAATGCCTGGCATCAGTAATTGCACACTGCAGACTTCAGGGGATTCAAATATACCCGTATCTGGACTGCCTTATACAAGCGGACAGCCAACAAACTTTGGAAAAACATTTGAATTATGCCATCCGCCTTCTGCAGGCCTTGGGATACACAGTCAACATTCACAAGTCAAGACTTGTGCCATCCCAAAGAATAACTTTTCTGGGTGCGGAACTAGATACAACCACCCAAATGGCTTTTCTCACAGAAGAAAAACAAAGACAACTACCGGATAACTTCAGAAATCTGACAAAACAAACTCCGATGACTGCAAGGAAAATCCTGCAGGCCCTGGGTTACATGGCATTGTGCATTCTTCTAATTCCACAAGCAAGGCTGCATATGAGAAAACTACAATGGTACCTAAGGAGTTTATGGTCTCAGCACAATCACAGCCTAGAAACTTTGATACCACTCATTCCATGCCTTCAAAAGGAATTCCTGTGGTGGGCCCAGGCAAGCCAGTCAAACAGGGGTCTGCCTTTCAGCAAATCAGTAACCAGCCAAACCATTACCTCGGATGCTTCAGACCATGGATGGGGAGCACACATGGAGGACAGATGCATCCAAGGACTATGGTCTCAGAAAGAATTGCACATGCACATAAACCAAAAGGAAATGCTGGCAGTGATACATGCAATTGAGGCCTTCAAGGACTTCCTACATCAAGGCCACCTGCTAATAAGGACAGACAATACCACAGTTATGTGGTACATAAACAAGCAAGGAGGTACGCATTCCTACCCTCTTTGCAGACTAGCAATGAATCTTTGGGAACTTTCCCTAAAACTCAATATAGAGCTGCAATCCCAGTTTGTGCCAGGAAAAGACAATATACTGGCGGACAGCCTAAGCAGAAATACCATGGATCCACACAAATGGATGCTACACCCAGACATCTTCCTTCAGATAACACAATTTTGGGGAAGGCCGGACATAGATCTTTTTGCCTCCCACCACAATCATCAGCTGAAGAAATTCTGTTCAAGGACATACCACCCACAAGCATGGAAAGTGGACGCTTCTCTTTCAGCTGGAATACTCTAACAGTGTATGCATTTCCACCTCTTCCACTAATGACCAGGGTCTTACTGAAAATCAGGACAGAGCAGCCAAAAGTGATTCTGATAGCCCCGGATTGGCCGAGGCAGCACTGGTACCCACTGTTACGATGCCTGTCGCACACGAAACCGTGGCCTCTACCACAGTGGTCACTTCTTCTGACACAGCACAATTACAAAACTCTGCACTCCAGCCTGAAAACCCTGCAGCTGACAGCCTGGAGAATACCTTGACTCCTTACCAGGAAAAGCTATCCAAGAGAGTGAAGGATATCATCATGGACGCTCGCAGACCTTCCACGAGAAAGGCATATTCAGCAAAATGGAAAAGATTCCACACTTGGAGCACCGCAAAGGGCCTAGATGCCACAGTAATGAGCATGGCACATATCCTGGAATACTTGGCAGAAATGCTCCACAATGGCCTTTCTTACTCTTCCATAAAAATTCATGCTTCAGCAATTTCAGCTGAATACAATACTGATCCACCTGTCTTCTCTCATCCTCTCCTAAGGCAGTTTCTAAGAGGAATTAAAAACATCAATCCTCCAAGAAAACCACCAGTGCCTACATGGGACCTTAACTTCATGTTGGGAAAGTTGACTCTACCTCCCTTTGAACCAGCAGCATCTTCAGAGTTACAGTTCCTGTCTTGGAAGACTGCCTTCCTTCTGGCCATAACCTCAGCAAGAAGAGTATCTGAATTGCAGGCACTCATGGCAGTAAAACCATTTCTTATTTTTCATCAGGACAGAGTCTCCTTGAGAACCAATCCTTCATTCATGCCAAAGGTGGTATCCAGGGTCTCATTGAACCAAGCTATTCACCTGCCTACCTTCTTTCCAAATCCGCAAAACAAGAGAGAAACTTCTGCATACCCTGGACATTCACAGACAGTTACGCTACTACTTGGACAGAACTAAGACTTTCAGAAAAACTGACCAGCTGTTGGTAGCATATGCTGCAGGCATTCAAGGCAAAGCAATTTCCAAACAGACAATTTCAAAATGGATAGGAAATTGCATTCGATTCTGCTACTCTTTATCATGGAAAAACTGTGCCAGCTAACATCAGGCCTCATTCCACCAGAGCCACAGCCACCTCCACAGCCTTTTTAAGAGGGGTGGCTACCAAGGACATTTTAGAAGCTGCTACATGGAGCTCCGTGCATACATTTACCAAGCATTACAATTTGCCCTTATATTCCAGATCCAGAGCAGGCTTTGCTATGGCAGTCCTGCAGGGCATTTTAGCTACACCATCATTTTCTTAGATCCTACCACCCCCAGCTTGGCTATGGTATTCTACCCATATGTAAGGACTGCAGATGCATCCTTGAAGGACATAGTACAGATGTTCTTCATCTCACATTGCTGCAGTCCTTACACTTGGGGTAGTCTGCTGTCCTCGGTCGGCCCGAATATCAAAGTATAAGGCTGACGTCGGTCAAGGCGCATTAGACTGACATCAGAACGCCAGGGTACAAATGCGCATGACCGACGCCATATCCTCAGTCTTTTGCCGCATGGTCCGATGCAGAAGCAGCGTTGCAAGTGCCGCTCGGCGTTCTGAAATTTTTCGAATCGAGTTTCAGACCGAGTCAAAGTTGGCTAAGTACCCGTTAGAATATTTTAGTTTTTTCTTGCCTCAGTGGTTTACCGGATGTCAGAAAAAGTGAATAACTGTATTTCTTGTGGGAAACAGATACCGCATAGAGATTATCATTCTTTGTGTATTCCTTGTTTGGGGCCTGAGCACGGCGTTGGGTGTCGCTTTTGTGCTAGGTTTAATAAGCACTATTGCGAAGGTTAGATTGTGCCAGGTTAGTCTTCGGAAGCGGTGCAATTATAACATGCCGCCGGATGCTCCGGCCCGCTTCTCTAAGAAGCGTAAAGACAAAGCAGCTAAGCCCAGACAAGAAGAGTCTGCGTCGGACGCCGGTTCTTTGAGGTGTCGGTGGAACCGGGGTTCCGCCGGAGGTTTCTCTGGAGTCCCAGGGGGAGACTTTGTTATTGCAGGATGTGGCCTCTCAGGAGGCAGGTCAGGCTGAAGGGGCTAATCAGGTTACTGTACTCCCCTCCCTTCCTAGGGTGGTTAGGCCCTCTCCTTCTGTTTCCAAGGCTTCTCCCAGAGGCAGGCCAGGTTTAGCTTCTGTTGGTGTCACTCCTAGTTCATCAGGATCTGTGCCCAAGAAGCACATGCTTAAAATGGCAGAAGATTTAATTACTTTAATTAGAGGTTCTTTGCCCCCTCCTGATAAGAGGCCTAGGGTGGAACCAGAGTTGGGGAGTTTTGAGCAGGCTTCGGATGTTTCAGAGTCTTCGGCTGAAGACTTGCAGGAGTATTCTCCTTATTCTGATTCTGATGTGGATGATTCTACTCCTTCTGCTTCTCCTCCAGAGGATTTTTCTTTTCAGAGACTCTTCATTCCATGAGGGAACATTTTAAGTGGGAAGGTCAGGACTTCTCTGATTCCAGGAAAAGGCTTAGGGAATTTTTGGTTTTACCCCAGCATAGGCCTTTGGCTATACCTCCTGTTCTGGATGTTGTGGAAGATGTGTTTGCAGAGGCTGCTCTTAATCCTGATTCTTTGCCTCCTGCTCCTGTTAAACCGGATAGGTATTACAGGGTGCCTGAAGCTCATAAATATCTTTTAAGAGTCCTAGGGCGGACCCAGAAACTGTTAGTCAAGGGCCTAAGGTGTCAAGGCTTCTGTTGTAAAAATCCGGTTCCTCCAGATAAAGAGGCCAGGGCTTTGGATAGATGGGGAAAGAAAGTCTATACTTCTTCCACCTTAGCTATGAGGGCTTTGAATTGCCAGTTTCACATGTTGAAATACCAAAACTATCTACTTTCTCAATTGAAGTCTAAGGTAGATGCTCTGGTGGAAGGTATTGAGTGTAAGGAATTACAGGATTTGGTACATGTTTCTGAACAGGTGGGTAAGCATTCTTTGCAATGTGGTTTTGATGCTGTACAGGCCTCGTCTAGGGTGGCTGCCACTGGGTCAGTTCTTCGCAGGCACGCCTGGCTGAGGGATCAGAATTTATCTGACCATGTTAAGACAAGGATTTTAGATGCTCCTTTACAGTCTGATGTGTTGTTTGGTTCACCTGTGGAGGCAGTCTTAAAGAAAATGGAAGACAAGGCTAAGTCTATACAGACTGTTAAAGATTTTTTGCAGGTTCAGCCTCCAAGTTTAGTAGGAATTGGCCTACCAAGGGGTGGACGTATCCTTCTTATGATTCCCAGTCTAGGGGTAGATCTAGACGTGGTAGGGGCAGAGCTCAGGGCTCTTTCAGGCCTAGAACAGGAGTTCACCTGCACAGTCTTCGGGTGAGGGCAGGGGTCAGTCCTTTCGTAAACAGGCCCAATGACCTACCTTTCAGCTGCCAGAGCCTTCTGCCTGGCAGCACCTTTGGGAGGAAGGTTGGCACTTTTCAAGGAAAATTGGAGTTTAATTACCCAAGACAGATGGGTATTGGATATCATACACAAAGGTTACAGGTTTTATTTCCATACCTTGCCTCCTTTCAAAGGCATGCCAGACGTTCCTCCTCAACAAAGAATAGAGGCTCACAAACAAATTTCTCTGCTACTTCAACTAGGGGCCATACAGCCGGTCCCTCTGCCAGAAGTGGGCCTAGGATTTTATTCTCGCCTGTTCCTAGTACCAAAGAAGGGGAACACGTGGAGACCAATTTTGGATTTATCTATCCTCAACACTTATCTGGACATTCCCAAGTTCAAAATGTTGACGTTAAAACAGCTTTTACCTCTGCTGGGCAAAGATCACTGGATGGTAACTCTGGATCTCTAGGAGGCTTACCTTCATGTTCCTATCAGACTAAGTTGCAGGAAGTATCTGCGTTTTCAGGCTGGAACTTCTCATTATCAGTTCTCTGCATTGCCCTTTGGCTTATCTACTGCGCCCAGAGTGTTTACGAAAGTTCTGGCTCCAGTGATAGCTTCCTTCAGGCTAAAAGGAATACAGATTTATCCTTATTTGGACGATTGCCTGATTCTGGCTCAAGAAAGGGACGAACTTCTTCATCTGCAATATGTGATAGCAGTGCTAAGATGCCTGGGGTATTCTGTGAACGAAATAAAGTCCAGTCTAGTACCCTCTCAGGACATGTGCTTTCTGGGTGTAAGACTAAATACAGCATCCCAGATGGCCTTTTTGACCCAGGACAAACAAAAGAATCTTTCCCTTTACTTCCATCAATTGTCTCATCAGTCCAGGCTGACTGCAAAGACAGTCCTTCAAGCCTTGGGGTTCATGGCATCTTGTATTCTGGTGCTTCCCAATGCCAAACTGCATATGAGGAAGCTACAATGGTATCTCAAAAATGTATGGACACAGCACTGCCAGGATATGGACACTGTCATTCAGATAATACCTTGCATTCAAAAGGAATTTTTGTGGTGGGCTCAGGAATGTCACCTAAACAAGGGACTCTCTGTGACCCGGCCAGAGGCGAGTCAGATTCTAACGACAGATGCCTCAGACAAAGCTTGGGGAGCTCATCTAAATGGAAAGTGGATACAAGACACGTGGCCTGCCAGACTACAACATCTACATATCAACTTGAAGGAGATGTTAGCAGTCCAATTTGCATTAATAGCTTTCAAGGATTTACTTCTTCCAGGGCAGGTGTTGATTCTAACAGACAACACAACTGTCATGTGGTACATCAACAAGCAAGGGGAACACATTCTTATCCTCTATGCAGGCAAGCAATGATTTTGTGGGAGACTGCTCTCAGTTTACAGCTACATCTTCAGGCAAGGTTTCTGCCGAGCACAGAACTCCTTAGCAGATGCGTTGAGCAGGCAATTATGGATCCCCACGAGTGGAAATTGGATCCTCATGTATTTCAGAAATTGACAGTGTCATGGGGAACTCCAGACATAGATCTGTTCGCTTCTCCACTAAACTACCAGCTGCCAAAGTTTTGCACAAAAAGGTTTCATCCCACAGCCTGGAAAGTGGATGCTCTTTCTTTCAATTGGAACAATCTTCATGTGTATGCCTTTCCACCTCTGCCTCTCCTCCCAAAGGTACTCCTAAAGGTCAGACAGGACAAGCCAAGGATGATTTTAATAGCTCCAGATTGGCCTCGACAGCATTGGTACCCTTTACTGAGAAGTCTGGTACGGGAGCCTCCATGGCCTTTGCCTTCGATTCCACACCTGCTGTCTCAGGAGAACAGTCATTTACTCAATGTCAAACTTCACTCTCTTCACCTAACAGCCTGGCATATTCTGTTTTGAACCCTGGAGGGTCTCGACTTCCACAGCAAGTTTTGAATGTTATTTTGGAAGCCAGAAGGCCTAGTACAAGGAAAGTGTACGCAGATAAATGGAAGAGATTTTTATTTTGGAGTGCAGCAAAGGAATTTGAGGTTTCTGAGCCTAATTTAAGTGCGGCTCTTCAATATCTTACTGAGTTACTGGACAAAGGTTTGTCCTTCTCTTCTGTTAAGGTTCATGCTGCAGCAATTTCGGCTCACTATGACTGTGACCCACCATTGTTTTCTCATCCTTTGTTCAAGCAATTTCTTAAAGGGGCAAAGAATATAAGACCCCCATGCCCCATGTAGAGCTCCTACTCCTGCTTGGGATCTCAATTTTGTGTTGGAGAAACTTACTCTACAACCTTTTGAGCCTGCAGCTACTGCCGAGTTGAAATATTTATCATGGAAGACTGCTTTTTTGTTGGCCATTACCTCTGCAAGAAGGGTTTCTGAATTACAGGCCCTTATGTCAGTTGAGCCTTTCTTGATTTTCCATAAGGATAGGGTATCTTTGCGTACTAATCCTTCCTTTATGCCTAAAGTGGTTTCTAGTGTGGCTTTAAACCAAACTATTCATCTGCCTACTTTTTATGCAAATCCTCAAAATAAAGGGGAAAAGATTTTGCACACTTTAGATGTACACAGGCAGTTGCGATGTTATTTGAGCAGAACTAAAGGGTTCAGGCAGTCTCAGCAGTTATTTGTTTCTTTTGCTTTGAGTTCTCAGGGCAAGCCTGTGTCAAAACAAACTATTTCTAAGTGGATTGGGTTTTGCATTGCTTTCTGTTATTCCCATCATGGTAAGGAGATTCCAGCTGGGATTAGGCCTCATTCCACTAGGGCTACTGCCACTGACAGCTTTTAAGGGGTGGCAACTAAGGATATTTTGGAGGCAGCTACTTGGAGTTCAGTGCATACTTTCTCTAAGCATTATCACCTTCTGCTTTACTCTAAATCTAGGGCTGGTTTTGCCACTGCTATTTTACAGGGCATTTTGGCAGCTCCTGCTGCTTTATAGTTTTGCCATCCTTCCTTACCTCTGCTTTGGGATTCTACCCAAGTGTAAGGACTGCAGCAATGTGAGATGAAGAACATAGTACAGTTTTGTACCTACCATAAATGTAGATGTTCGAAGATCCACATTGCTGCAGTCCAATTTACCCTCCTTCCCTCTGTAGTTAGAGAGGGTTGTGTGGGTTGGGTTGTAAATATTGTATTTATTGTATATATTGTACATATTATTAGTGCAAGGGTGGTTGGTTGGTTGTTTGCTGTCTTTTGGTTTTGACCTTTCTTTTGGGGTCTTCTGACATCTGGGGCAAGAAAAGACTGAGGATATGACGTCGGTCATGCGCATTTGTACCCTGACGTCCTGATGTCAGTCTAATGCTCCTTGACCGACGTCAGCCTTATACTTTGATATTCGGGCCGACCGAGGACAGCGGACTACCCCAAGTGTAAGGACTGCAGCAATGTGGATCTTCGAACATCTACATTTATGGTAGGTACAAAACTGTACTTTTTGTACCTACCATAAATGTAGATGTCCGATAGGTATGCATCTGCAGTCAGGTTTTCCCTCCCTCCTTCCCCTCTGTGGTATTTCTTGGGTACTTATCCCTCTTATAGCTAGCTGGGGTTATCTATTATGGTGTATTTGTTTTTTTATTACTGTGCATGTTTGGAATATTTTGCATTTCTCCAAATTTAGCCTTCCTTAGAGGGCACCTGGCATCTGGGGCAAGAAAAACTGAGGAAGATGGCGTCGGCTGACTCTTTTATACCCCAGGTGCTCTGACGTCGGGAAAGGGCTACATCAGCCGACGCCGGACCCAGACTTTGGAATCCGGCCGACCGCAGGGCTGCCTGAGGCAGGACAACCCATATGTAAGGACTGCAGATGCATACCTATCGGACATCTACATTTATGGTAGGTACAAAACTGTACTTTGCTCTGTTTGATCATATAACTTAACTTCAGCATTCCCTTCTGTCTACATACCTTGCTTTGATGGTGATTCTTTTAGCATGCTAACTCTACTGTTCTATATATAATGCATGTGTGTATATTGCGTTTTTTCAATCACTTTGTATATAATGTAATTTATTTATCTATTGCCTTTAACCCTGAAGTCAACTATGATAGTTACTTTGAATGTTACATATGTATATGTTGCATTTTGTCATTCACTCTGCATATAATGGCATGTCTTTATTGTTTTTTACCCAGGCTCAGACTGAATGGATCCAATGGGATCGGTGCTCTTCCCAGGTTAATATTTATTTTATTTTATTTATTTTTTAATTTTACATTTGGTGACTGGGATAGTCCCGACTGGATACATGTCCATTTTCAGTGGAGGCCTGGGGAGAAAAGCTCCAAACTTACAAAGACTAGCAAGTTACAGTATGTGCACAAACATATTGTATTAACATACAAGTTAGTCTGACATTTCAAGCCTATGAAGAATACAGTTTATATTTAGAAATATATACAAATATGTTGGTTTCTCTTATCAAACCTATAGGTGCAGCTTATATACATAGTATCTGCAAAGATGTTAGTTTCTCTTTTCAAACCTTTTAGTGTAAGAGGTTAGTCACTTGGAATAAAATATTGCAGGGATGCAGGGATATGGAAGTAGATGAGGCTTTAGTCAGGGTTAGAGCAAGGACATAACCAGTGAGTTTTAAAATATTGGGTTAGATTTTTTGAACTGATTAAGGAGGGGTTCAGAGTAAGGTCAGATGGGAGCAAATCCCGGTTTTGCATACTGAATTTGCAAACAAAGTTTCTCCAGATAGGTTGTTAGCTTTAACAGATTGAACCAAAAGTTTTGTAGCGAAGCAAGTAGCCTAGTGTTTTCTAGGGATGGATAATGTTTTTAAGGGAGGGTGTTTTCTGGATGGTTAATAACCTTGAATGCTACAGTAAGTTGATTATATTGAATTAGCTTGGGAGTTCTAGCCATCCTAAGAGGTTTAGGTTTTGACAGTGGTGTGTCCTGTAGGAGTTCCTGTGGCAAACCTGACAATTTAGTTGTAGCAGCTAGAGAGTTTGCTGAGATCAGTTTTGCTCAAGTTTAGTGAGTATTGGTGAGGCATAGAGTAGAGTTGGAAGCAGATGGGTATGGGCAATGGCAGTCCTAGCTAGAGGGAGAGAAAATGGCTATTTTTGTATAGGGAGCCAAGTTTTTTATTTAACGGTTTTAAAATAAATAGGCTAGATACATTGTTTAAAGGAAGCTGCAACTGCCTTCAGAACAGTTTGTTTTGATTGCTAAACAGGTGTAGCATATATATTTGATTGGGGTTTTAGGTTCTCCAATCAAGAAGGCATTAATTTGCCATTATGATTCCAGAAGGACCAACAAAAGATTATAATTTGCTTTCCAGGAGTGTTTGGCTACATGGAATGAGTATTTATAGTGTTTTGTGTATGGATGTTTGTAATGTATACATGATTTTACTGTTCCCCAATGTGTTAGTTTGACGTCTGTGCAAATGACTGGATATGGTTTCTGCTGGAAAAGGAAAACTTTGGATTCAGAGGAAATATTAATGCCTATGCAGGCTGCCTTTAAGCTAATTAAGAACATGTATGGGCAGCAGGCATTTGCTCAGAGAAGAACCCCTTTCTGTGTGTACTGACATCAACTATCCCCTTTCATGGCTTGGTGTATGTCTGCCATTCTACCATCACAAACAAGTTGATCTCCCATAGTGCTTGGCATTTAATTACGCATTTCATGTGAAATGCAGTGAAACAACTTAGCCATATTGGTTTGCATAGGACTAGGCGCCATTAGTCTAGTCCGAGTAATTTCATATGACTTTAGAATTGATTTCAGGCACTGAGGCAGGTATGATCACATTACTGGAGTTGTTCACTTGCCTTCCAGCTTTGTCAGATCCTTTGCTTCTCCGAGGACGTTCGACAAACAGCATTCACTGAGATTCATGGTAATACTCTCTGCATCACTTGTCGTTTTGGCACTGCCCATTAATGCTGAGAGTAAACAGACTGATAGCAAGACGGATGTTGGTTGTCAGTAACTACTGTTTTCATCAGGTTTAAGTTTGTCAGAATTGGCAGAAATGCAAATGTAGCTACAAAATGTTGACAGTAATTAAAGGAACTACACATTAGTAAAAGATATTTTGTCTTAGTCAGGAAATGGGAAGAATATGCTAAATTATATGGAGCTCATGTCAACAATATGAGGGCATATAAAATTGATTTGATTTGTTCCATTAAGCTGGGATTTGACATTAAAAGAAAATGATTCAAACTGATTTTGCTGCAGGCCATCACTGGGTGCTAATGATCTTCTGGAGGCATATGTATGATTTACAGTGGGCTCATTTTAGTCTGAGAATCAGAAGACTTATTGTAGTTGCCAGTACAGCAAGAATAAAGTGATTGTGTGAGTTATAAAACGAGATCACGTGCAGAAGATGTGGCATGATGTTAAAGTGAAATTTGCAGTAAAGCGATTCTGTGAGTTATAAAACGAGATCACATGCAGCAGATGTGGCATGCTGTTAAAGTGAAATGTGCAGTGTTGCACTGTAGTTCACTGGGACTGGCTGCATCTGGCAGTTTAGCTGCTATTTCTTCTGAGACTTAGGATATTGGTTCATAATATTAAAAGCAATACTGCAGTCTAGATGAAGAGCACAGTTGAATTATCCTGTTATGATTGTAGACTGGAGGATACTTACAGGCATCACTACACTGAGGTAGAATTCGTTTGGTAAGGCAGAATTGACAACTGGTCAGATGCAAGAAGGATAAGCACTTCATTTCCCTAAGGAGACTTCAGCGTTTGTAAACGTTTGGTACTAAGCATGCAGCACACCCTCAGCTCAGCAGGTAAAAGATTCC